>NC_056726.1:1984902968-1985082968 GCF_019279795.1 Protopterus annectens
GACGATATCCACTTCGGCACCATCCCCGGCCACAGTGCTGATAGCTTATTTGGCTCTACAGACTATGACCTCGGTTCCTAAGGTTGAACACCTCCCACGAACCAGATACTCTCCAACTTATGACCCTTTGTCAAGGCACCAATTTAGCCCCTTTCTTGAAAGACATGACTCTCCTTCAGCAGCCTCCTATAGCTCCACCAGGAGCCTTTCTGAACAAGATGTAGTGCAAGTTGTGGACCAGCTTCTGGCAGCTAGGGGATTGCCTACCCTGGCTAGACCTTCCATTCCCTTTGGCACTGAACCCTTCGCAGCATACTCACCAGTATATTCTCCACCGCCCTCTTCCCAGGTTCCGGAGATGTTGGTACCAATGTCGACCCCGGTGCATACTGTCTCGGCTCTTACTGTGTAGTTTCCCTGTCGGCACTGATCTCCCTTGGTCCATCAGCTCCGTTGGAACCGGTACACTCTCAGAGCAGTGTTTGGGCTGGTGGCACTGTGGTACCTAGTCCGGCGCCTATTTTTTCGCTGGCACCATCTATGTCCACGGCTCCAACAGCTTCCAGTCCTCCCGGAGCTCCTCACCTGGAGGCGGGTTCCTCAGGGTGGGGTGTGGCCCCTTTTCTGAGGTTGTCCTTCTTGGTTCCGGGCTCTCATCCCTCTTCGGGTGGGCCTGCTTTCCAGGTAATGGAAAGGGTCCTTGCTTCCACAGGCTCGCAGTCAGCACCAGTGGCATCGACACCTGAACCCCCCTCTAGCATGCAGCTGTCCTAACCCTCTACTATAGGATCCCGGGCACAGGAGCCACAAGACCTTCCCTTGAAGGGAACTCTTTCTCCGGAGTCTTCTTCACAAGGTCCCACTGAGGAGCCACCCCAGAAGAAATGTTGCAAGAGGAAGCACTTTGAGTCCCCTGAGGAATCTATCACTGAGGACACTTATTGCGATGAGGGAGAAAGGTCCCCAACGGTCTCCACCAGAAGACATCTCATTTGGAAACATTCTCGGGATCCTCAAGCAGAAGGGAGACTGGAAGTCCTGTAACCCTTCTTCGGAGGAATCGTTGTTCTTGCTGGCCTTTTTTGCCTGGCCATCTACTTCCTGGGTGACCCCACCTGCAGATGAGCTTGTAAAGCTGATCGTGCAGCGTGTCTGGAAGGCCGCGGACAAAGTAGAACCTGTTCCCCGGAGGCCGGACAAAATTCTATCTACCCCCAAAGACCAGCCCAATTGGTCTAAGCAGTTGACAGTTGACTCCATGGTCGTGGCGGCAGACACCAAGAGGGAACTGGCAGAAGATAATTTCACTCTCCATCCCCTGAACAGGGAGTCTCGGGGCATGGACAGACTGAAGCTGACATATGCACTTCATTATGCACTCTCATACACAGACACCACACATTATAATAATATCTGCCCACACTTCTTCAAGAACTGCATAACGGACCAATTCAGAACTAAACACATATGCTCTCATTCCTACTCCAAAAAACACAATACTTTCTCACACTCCTCACCAAACTCCAACATCTGTATAACCATTTTAACTCCAGGCTCACCATAAGTGGGGATATCCACCCCAACCCAGGCCAAAATCCATCCTGTCCAACACAAACTGCTTAAACACAAATGTCAGAACATAACACCCCCACTTTCTTCATCCCTGGGCAAATCAACAACAGCAGCAAAACCAACCATCTTTTAATGCTAAATATTAATATTAGAAGTATCAAAAATAAAATACCTGAACTCCAGGCCACAATAGCACACTACTCCCCAGACATAGTTGCTTTAACAGAAACCTGGCTAAATAAAAACATAGCTAACTCAGAAGTTCCCCCTACCGGCTACAATATCATTAGACAAGACAGACCACTTCGTAAAGGGGGTGGAACTGCCTTACTCTACAAGTCCAACTTAACTGTCCGTCAATTACCAAACTCCTACCCCTCCCCCAATAATTGGGACATACTTATCTCACAACTTCAACTTCACCCTAAAAAGGTCATCACCATAATTGTGATCTATATTCCACCTGGTAATACACCTGCTAGCCTTGAAGACTTCTTATCCTGGTGTACTTCCACATACTCACAAGAAACCCTTATTCTGGGGGACTTCAACCTAGATTGGTTCACCTGTATATCAGAACCACCAAGTAATCTAATAAATCTCCATGGCTACCAGCAGCTAGTCCAAATTCCAACTAGGTGTGATAAAAAATCTAAAAGGGAATCCATCCTTGACTGGGTCCTAACTAGCAACCCCACATTGTACCCTCACACAGGCAGTCTCCCAGACACCTTAAGGTGACCACAACATAATATACTTTATACGTAGTAGAACAAGCATATGCAAAACCACTAGCTATATATCCACTAGAAACACAAAAAAATTCTCTCCTGAGGTCCTCGACACTTTACTGTGTAACTGTGACTGGACCCCCCCTAAAAACCCTCCCACTTGACCAGGCTGTAGCATATTTCAACAAAACATTTCTACAACACCTAGACACTGTCGCTCCATTGCGCAAAATCAAGGTTAGAACCTCTACAAACCCATGGCTCAGTAAAGAAACCAAACAAATCCTCAAGTCCAGAGACACTGCCTGGCGTTACTATCAAAAAAACAAAGAAACACAAAGCCTAACTAAGTACCAGGAACTGCGCAACTGCAAAAATGCATTAGGCTGGACAAAAATCCTACTACACAACATTACAAACTAAATACCAACACAACCCGCAAAATTTTGGCAAAATGTAAACCAGCTACTAAAATCCACCCAAAAGGCTACCCCAAACCAACCACCCTGACACTAAAGTTCCCATCGAAACACAATTCAACTCCCACTTTGTGAACTCAATTCTATCCTTAGTATCACAGGACAGTTCCTTCCTCACTATCCCCCAACACAAATAACTCTAATACTAGCTTTACCCTCAAAACAGTTTCCACCACTTCAATCCAAAGCATGCTCTCCAAACTAAAAACCTCATCAACAGCAGCCAACCTACTCCCCAGCTATTTCTTGAAACTTACAGCAGATGCTATTGCTATCCCAGTCTCCACTCTCATAAACAGATCAATTGTTGAAATCTATGTGCCCAAACTCTGGAAAATATCCTATGTTACACCCATACATAAAGGCGGGACCTCCACTGAACTTAATAACTACAGACCCATTGCTTTACTCTCCCCCCTGGCCAAAATCCTAGAAAAATGCATCCATACCCAGATGCTAAACTATCTCCTAGACTGCAACATCCTGTCACCTACTCAGCATGGTTTCAGACCTGCCCATAGTACCACTACAGCTCTCCTCTGCTTCACAGACACAGTAAACCGTCTCAAAAATGAAGGCCTGCAAGTGTCAACTCTTTTTTTGGATATGTCCAAAGCATTGGACACAGTCTCGCACCAAATCCTGCTAAACAAACTAAACCAATATCATCTATCTAATTCCACTCTTACCTGGTTCCAAAGTTACTTAACTGACAGGTACCAAGCTGTGAAATGGGAAAATTCTCTCTCTCCTTAGCTGCCCATAACTATAGGAGTCCCACAGGGTTCTATCTTGGGACCACTACTATTCACAGTCTTCACAAATGACCTCCACACCTCCACACAGCATGCATCTATAATTCAGTATGCAGATGACACTACCTTAATCTGTGCTGCACAAAACATTCCCACCCTCCTGCAAACAACTCAACTAGCATTCTCTGACGTTGAAAACTACCTTACCAAAGCCCAACTTATCCTCAATCCAAAGAAAACTCAGCTTATGATTATAACCAGTTCTAACAAAAACACTAACAGTCAATTCACTATCTACTCCACAAATGCTACTCCAATTGCTCCAGTGGCACAGGCTAAGCTACTGGGAATAACCATAGACTCCCACCTAAAATTTGATAGTCATCTGAACTTAACTATTAAAAACGTACATGCCAAACTAGGGTCACTCTACCGTATCAAACGATTTCTTACCAACAACACAAGATCAGCCATTGCTCGCTCCCAACTTCTATCCACCCTACTCTATGCATCTCCCATTCTGACTAATCTCAACAAAACTGAACTAATCAAAATCGAAGCTTGCTATAACAGAATTGCCCATTTTGCTGCAAATTGCTCATATAGAACTCATCACTGTACTGCTTTGAAACAGCTCCACTGGCTTGAACTGCCCAACCTCCTAACCTACAATCAGCTCTGCCTCTGCCATTCTATCTATTACCTCCCCAATAAGTGTCCTGCCCTCAAAAACCTAGTACAACATCACTCAGCCAAAAGGCCTCTTAGATCATCAAGCAAACTACTACTAGAAGTCACCAACAGCTACAATAGCTTTGGAGATGCACTATATAGTAGTTCGGTGGCTAAAAAATGGAACTCTGTCCCTACTAGCATTCAAAACACATCATCCAAAGCCTCCTTTAAAGACCTCATCAGGCAACATCTCAAGCAAAGTTGGCAGTGCCATGATTGCTCCCCAGGCTAGTGAAAGCGGATAACATATGCATACTAAATCTAGAGCAATTGATAATAGTTTTTCAATCTTACTCACAAA
The DNA here is from genome assembly GCF_019279795.1 of Protopterus annectens. Lineage (NCBI taxonomy): Eukaryota > Metazoa > Chordata > Ceratodontiformes > Protopteridae > Protopterus > Protopterus annectens. The sequence continues at coordinate 1,984,907,542 of NC_056726.1, forward strand.
CACTGGCTAATCTACAATGTATGTACTGTACCTGTGTACTATGTATGTATTCTACCTACATTCCAAAGTTCAGCTGTACACCACAAATCTATTACTTACCTTTATTTTTAAAATTAATATCTTTTTTGATTGTTCTCTCCACTGTAACTGTTTGTGCCGCATACCACTGTAAAAACATGTCTCTTGTAATTTGTGTGTATACTGATTATGTCTAAATAACTAAATGTGTCTGTAATTTTTCTTTGTGGAGCTTTTCTCCCCGGGCCTCTGCTGAAAAAGGGCCTTTTCGGCTCAGTCAGACACCCCCGGTTAACAAATGTAAAATAAAATAAATATGCTTCAGCGGCCTTTGCCATTCAGTCACTGAACTATTTGGCACACTTCACTCGCCTCCAAAGAGACCTAATTTCTGAAATGTCTACCTCTTTGGCAGGGGTAGTGCCTGATGAGGTGTGTGATACTGTTGCCTCACAGCTAGATAGCCTAGAATCTATCTCGAACTCCTCAATGCTTTTGATATCTCACACCACCGAGGGGGCAGCTCGAGCTGCCGCATCAGGCATTGCCATGAGACATTATGCTTGGATGCGTTTGTGTGAGTTTGCAGATCCCTTTAAATCTTCCTTAGTCAACACGCCTGTCGACGAATCTTCACTTTTTGGTCCCAAAGTACGAGACACACTAGCATGAAGTGAGAAAGACAGAAAGACCCTGTCTGCTGTGGGCATAAGTTTTTCCACTCCCCAGAGATCATATTGCAGGAACCAGAGGGGAGGGAAATTGTGGTTCAAAAAATCCGAAGGATCTTTCCCTGACATTCGTGGCGAGCAATCCCCCCGGGGCAGAGGGGGTAACTCATCTGGCAGATGCCCCTTTTGGGGCAGAGGGGGTCCGTATAACCAGAGCGCTAGAGATTCCTTCTCCAGCTGACCCTACCAGTGCTATTGAGCAGCAGTCCGATTGCTTTCCTTTGGAAGCAGTTACTGGTCATTTTTCTTTGCACCTACCAGCCTGGCAACTTATTACTACCGATGTTTGGGTGCAGAGAATAATATCCAGAGGCTACCATATCCCATTCGATTTAACTCACAGACCTGTCAAACAAATCCCCGATGTGCCACCCAGTCAGAGGGAGGTAGCAGTCTTAGAAATAGAAAAGCTGCTAAGAAAAAGAGTCATCCAACCAGTCCCACCAGACCAGAGAGGATCTGGGTTTTAATCAAGGTTCTTTTTAGTGCCAAAAAAAACAGGAGACTGAAGACCAATCCTGGATCTCAGCCTATTGAACAAATTTATGAAACCTCAAAATTTGTGGATGGTCACGGTACAGTCCATGCTCCCATTTCTAGGGAAGGACAACTGGATGTGCTCTATAGATCTCCAGGATGTGTATTACCACATAAAGATGGATCAGCGCTCCCGGAGATTTCTCCACTTCTGGCTGGGAGCCAATCACTACCAGTTCAGGGTACTGCCATTCGGTTTCTCGACAGCCCACCCCCCCCCCAAGTGTTCACCAAATGTATGGCAGTTGTAGTAGCTCATCTTCAACTACAAGGATTCCAGGTGTTTCTGTATCTAGATTATTGGATCCTTACTGCCACAACCAGGAATCTTCTAATCCACAGCCTGTCTTACACTCAAGGCCTCACTCACCGCTTGGGGATTACGATCAAGAAGGACAAATCTCAAATGTCCCCAACAAAAACACCAAAATTTATTGGAGCGATCTTCGACACAATATCCTGTCAAGCTTCCCTCCCTCCTCACAGGCTTTTGAAAATAAGGCACCAGATCCAAGCCCTCCTTCCACAGACCTTTGTACCAGCATACCTTGTACTGCAACTCTCAGGCTCTCTGGCAGCAGCCATTACCCTAGTACCACTGGCGAGGCTGCACATGAGAATATTCAGTGGCTCCTTTCTTCACAATGGTCGATGTTAACCCACCCACTCGACCACATGATACACCTTACAAACCTTTGCAAGAAAGAAATGCTGTGGTGGATGAAGCCAAAATCAAATCTTTGGTGTCGACCGTTCTGTCTCCCCCAGCCCAGGGCCACGGTGACCATGGATGCTTTCCTGCTGGGGGGGGCATTTCCACAGAAAGACGGTCCAAGGCATCTGGTCCCCCATGGAGGCCAACTTGCACATAAATGTCCTGGAAACGAGGGCAGTTCTCTTAGCATAACAAGCGTTCCATACATCCCTCTCTTCCGGGACCATTGCAATTCAATCGGACAACATGTCAGTTGTCTGGTATATAAACAAACAAGGCGGAACCAGGTCTTACCCCCTGTGTCGGGAAGCAATGAGGATTTTGCACTGGGCGATAGCTTCCAAACGCTTTGTTATAGCAACGTACATTTCTGGGAGTTCCAACCTTATTGCGGACAATCTGAGCAGGAACATCCTGATGCCTCACGAGTGGTCCCTCAGTCCTGTAATAGCGGATTGGATCTTCCGCCATTAGGGCAGGCCTTGCTGTGACCTGTTTTGCTTCCCCTCTAAACAACAAATGCAGAAGCTACTTTGCCCTGATCCCCCCTCAGGGGGAATCACCGAGAAATGCTCTAATGCACAATTGACCCCGGGTCTACTGTAAGCCTTTCCCCCATTTCCCCTCATCCCGAAATTCCTCCAGAAAGCTCATAGGTTGGGAAGAAAAGTGATCTTCATTGCCCCTTATTGGTCCTGCCAAGTCTGGTTTCCTTTCCTATGGCCTCATCTGATTCACAGCCTGTGAATCCTGGATCAATCTCAGGATCTGCAATTTCACCCTCAAGGACTGATTCACCCCAATCTCCACAGCCTCAAGCTCACAGCTTGGTTCCTCCACTTCTAATGATTGCCAGGCTGTCTGATATTTCATCTCCTGTCCGTGAGATTCTTCTGGCTTCACACAAACCTTCCACTAGAAAAAATTATTCTAGTAAATGGGCTAGGTTCTCTACATGGGCCAAAGATCAGGACATTGACCCTTTCTCTATGCCTGTTCAGAAGATCCTACGGTACCTGACTACTCTTCTACATGCAGGAGCCTCAGCATCGACAATTACTGTACATTTAGAAGCTGTCGCAAATTTTCATAATGGATATAAGTCTTCTGTTATGTCACGCCGTCTGTGCAAAACCTTTTTGAAAGGAGTATTACATGTTAAACCTCCTGTCAAGCCCCCCATAGAACCCTGGGACTTGACTTTTGTACTTCAAGTCGTTAACAAGCCCTCCTTTCGAACCTTCTGATTCATGTGATATAAAATTTTTATCATGGAAGACTCTACTTCTAGTAGCACTTACCTCAGCGAGAAGAGTATCTGAGTTGCAGGCCTTGAGTATCAAGAGACCTTACTTGAACTTCCACAGGGATAGAGTGTCCCTTCTTACTGACCCTTCCTTCTTGCCCAAAGTCATTTCTGGATTTTCAATTAACCAGTCTGTTGACCTGTCAGCTTTCTTCCCTCAGCATTCAAACAGAGGGGAGTATCTTTTGCACACTCTTGATGTTCACAGTCAGCTTTGTTTTTATTTGGACAGAACTAAATCTTTCAGAAAAATGGATCAATTGTATGTGGCCTTTTGTGAGACCCAGATTGGGTAAACCTGTCTCCAAAGTGACTCTATCCTCCTGGCTTAGAAACGTCATTACCTTCATCTACCATCAGAATAAACTATCCTTACCTTCCAGAGTAAAGGCTCATTTTACTAGATCGATGGCTACTTCTGTGGCTTTTCATTCCATAGCCTCTATCGATGATATCTGTGCAGCAGCCACTTGGGCAAGACCTCATACCTTTATCACTCATTACAAATTGGATTTGGGCTCCAGGGGACGAGCATCTTTTGGTTCTATGGTGCTGAGGAATATCCTTCCTTAGGGCCACCCAGGACTCAAGTAGCTGAGTACTCGGTCCTATCAGTAAGGAATGAATAAAGATTTACAACATCATATAAAGAAGTTATGTCTTACCATAATGTTCCATCTGTGTTGTAGCTCTTTATTCATTCATTACTTCCCACCCTCCTTCCCCCTGCCTGGACTCCTGGTGGACTTTAGAAACTCCTGGCTAAGGTATTTCAGACAGAGCCTCCTACTGACTCTCTTATTATCTCTACAATATAGGGGTGGGCAAACTCAATCTGAAGAAACTATTAGAAGGGCATTATGGATAGGTCTTAGCCGAGAGTTTTTGGCTGGTGTGAGCTTGGAAACGGCCATGTTGGTTCCAAGGATGGAACCGAAGTCCTATCAGTAATGAATGAATAAAGATCTAAAACACAGATGGAACGTTATTCTAAGAAATAACTTCTTTTTATGATTATGGGTCTTCCCCATCCTGATCTTGAGGGAGATAAGTCCAGAAAATCTTTAGATAAAAGTAAATTCTGAGAAAAATAGGAGAAAGAGAATGAAGAAGGTAGGAAAAGGGAGGCTGACGATGAAGCTTCTTCTTTGGCTCTAAAGGTCTCTCCTACAAGGTCAGAATGAGAGCCACACCCTTCAGTGCTGATCCTGTCAGAGCCTATTGTAATTGTTGACAAGTCACTAACCAGGCAGTCTAAATGACCTCCATCTGAGTAGGAGCATTCTTGGGCACCATCAAGACCTTGTTTGGTTTCCTTATGTCATTCAGATCTATCAGAAGTGCTTCAGACATGGAATGTATCATATGATGAGGGCATTCCTGAAGATACAAATAGAAATAGGTGCCCTACTTCTGTCTTTTGCTGAGGGTGGAGAGGACAGGTCCAGCTTCCCCATTTTTGCTACTTCTCCAACCCATACCTCAGAGCCTGTGAGTTAGGAGCCTTTACCCAATCTGAAGCCTGTATCTCTGACGCCAGCTGGTGCTCCTACCTCAGAACCAGAGTTCTTGCATCCATCAAACTCCCAGGTTCTCAGAGCTGAGTGGGATTCAGTTATGCTAACTCAGTGTAGAGTATGCTGCACCATCCTCAGAGCCACCTTTACTGACTGCCTTGGGGTTGAGGTTGTCAACCTTCAAGGTGATTAAACTGATTCCCTCCTCGATGCCTTCCACTGTGTTGGAGTCAGGACTGTTCCTTTAGACTGGAGCTGTCCTCTTCTTCATCAGGGACAGCTTCCACGCTGTGTGTGTGTGTGTGTGTGTGTGTGTGTGTGTGTGTGTGTGTGTGTGTGTGTGTGTGTGTGTGTGTGGTGGGGGGGGGGTCCACATATCCTGTGGATGTTATAGGGAGGATTTTTTTTCCATCAATACTATCAGGTTCCACAAGTCACTGATCTGCCCTTGGACACTTCCTCTGTGGTTGCCCAACCTATTCATACATCTGCTGGTCAGAGTCGAGTCCTCACCTTCAAAAGGTTGGCCCAAGTGCTGACACAGTCCATTGAGAACTCAGGCAATACCACCTTTTGATGTACCGAGAAAGAGAACTTTCCATTGGAATTGCTCACATCAGACTCAGAGTCACAGGTTCATAGATATACTAGGCTAACTACCACCAGGGCCTTTATAAGCTTAGCCATGCATTCCAACCCTATGTATCATAAGCATTTATTAGGAGGGGTATGTTAGTAAGGAAGTTTGTAGAGCTTGTATAGGGTGGGGAGTATGTTAGTTTGGGTATTACTGTATGCCTGTACCAGAGACATGGGGGCCAGACCCTGGGTGATTTACTGTCTGTCTTTACCAGAGACATGGAGGCCAGACCCAGGGTGAATTTCCAATTTCCCATCCATTAGTTCTGATTTCCTATCCATTGGAAAGTGAGAATCAATCCCTGTACCCTGTGTCTGTGAGGTAAGCACCTTAACCATTATGCTAACCCCTGGTTGATTGAGAGGTTTCCCTTCAGTCGCCCCCTGAAGATGTTACCTTTTGGACAGTCCTGGAGCATATGCACCTGAGAGATAACTGTCCCACTGCCCCCCTCCCCTTTTAGATGAGGAGGTCCTGCTCAAGGCTTATGGTTCGACACCCTCTACTTCTTGGGTACTTCTTCCTGCAGACCATCTCTTTGACATGGCTCCCCAGATGTCATGGCAGGACTCCAACTCATGTGATTCTGTACCTAGGAAACACAACAAAATTTTGAGGCCACTGAAGGACAGACAACACTGTAGGAATGGTTCCCTAGTGAATTTCATCATTGTGTCAGCCACTACTAAGAAGGAGCTGACTGACAATACAGCCACAGTCCATGCTCCCAAAAGACATTCTCAAGTAACAGAGAGTCTAGGAAAGCAGACATATGCTTCTGACACCTTTGTAGTTAGGGCTCTGAACTACACAACCAATATGAACAAACTTCAGAGGGATCTAACCAAATGGATTAGAAACTCTGAAGAAACCCACCAGGCCAGATTCAAGGAAGTACTGGAAACCACCTTAAATACAACGTACATTATAACTCTCCTTGTACAGTTCATGCACAGTGCAGCCAGTGGAGCAGCCCAGGCAGCAGAGATAGGCATATGTATGTGGCATCTTGCCTAAATATGTTTATGTGATTTTGTGGATGATTTCAAAGTGTCCATTACTAATTCTCCATTTGGCTGATCTTAGCTGGTCCCACTGTCAAGAGTGCAACCAGAACTGTGACCAGGATGGGAAGATGATATCTGCTGGTGGTGTGAGATTTGAGAATCCCCAGAGACCCTACATTCAGAACCAAGAAGGACCCAAAACTCTGTATTTCTGAAAATCTAAGTGCCCACTTTTTGACTCAACTTCTGAAGGGGACAGCTGAGGGAGAAGTGGCCACCTTAATGGATGCAGACCCAAAGGTTATGGAGGTCCACAGAACCAGGGATATTTTGGGCTGTTTTCTCACTGCCAGCAGTCATGTCCCTGAAGGGCATCACATGGGATTCCACGGAGAAAAGGATAATATACAGAGGCTGTTACATACTTTTTTCTCCCCTGTCACCTCAGTCTCCATGGCCGTTTCCGAAGTATCATCCTGCCAATTAAAAGTGGCCAAGAAGAAAATTCTGTCCTTGCTAGAAAGTAGAGCCATACATGGGATCCCACCAGACCAATAGGGTCAGGGTACTGGTCAAGATTTTTTTCTTTTGTTAAAGTACACTATATATCCATATTCAACTTCTAGGAGCTTGCACAACATTCTTGAGTATTATTTTCCTGATTTTTCTTTCTGTCAAGGATCCTGTTTCTCCATGGGATTTATGTTTCATTTCAGAAAAGTTAACCTTTCCACCCTTTGAGACTGCTGCTCAAACTGATATATGTGCCTCTTCTTGAAGACTCTTATTGTCATTGTTTTTGTTAGGCAAATCTCTGAACTACAGGCCTCATATGTAAACTCTTTTTACCTGGCCTTCAAAAGAGATGGAATATAATTGTAAAGTAATCCTTCCTTTATGCTTGACATAGCAGTTGGTGAATCAGGGACTTTAAATTGTCATTAAGTGTGAGTTCATGTGGGTGATATGTAAGAAAGTCCTGGCAACCTGTTTCCATTTCCCTTTGCCTTGTGAACCCTGTAGGTAACAATGGCTATTTGCAGGTTCACTGTAGAAGTCAAATGTGAGTTATAAGAAAGAGAGAGAGAGAGAGAGAGACACTGAGACATACCTTTGTCAATTTACCTTTACTCTTTCCTAATTTCTCAAACAGTGGTAAGTATCTGATGTTATGTTGTCCCATCACGCCTCCTACTTGCTGGTTGGGTTCGGAGCCAATCCTCAGCTCCAATTCAGCCATACACTACAGCTCGAGAGCTTCTTACTGGCTCAAAGTTAACCCCTATCCCAACATGCCTAGCAGTAGTTACCCAGATCTCGTTTGCCGCTTGCAGCGTCGAGATTGCTTGTACTGGCTCAGGCTATGTATTTTCTTCTTTTCGGCTTTTGTCAAAGTTTTTTGAAGGTAAATAGCTCTTTTATATTAATATAGTCTTAGAATGTGTTCTCCTTAGGCTATCGCCTTTTGTAACCTTCCCGCTTCTGCTTTTTGTTGTTGTTGTGGCCATCGTTCTTTCCCTCAGGCCTAACCCCTCTATTGATCCCTTTGACTTAGAGGGTTCTCTGTTCTTTTCTATCATCCCCATCTTTGTTTAAGGGCTTGTTTTTCCTTCCTTCCCTTTTCTTCCTCTTATAGGAGCAGCTGTTTAAGTTAGAGGCTCTCCTGGGTTGGGGGAGTCGCCATTTAACTTAGAGGCTCTTCCCCTTCCCTCCTTTCTCTTTCTTCTTTAAAACAAAAAAAAAAAATTTGAATTTAAATAGTTTAGAGTTTAAAGTTTCCTTAGTTACTTTGTCACTGTTGGTGTTTTTTTTCCTTTACCTAGTATGTCTAAAGGACCAAAGGAGTCAAAACTTTTGGGTTTTAAGAGGTGTGACTTGTTTCCTGCAGAAGATGTCCCTTACGGATGGGCACACGAGCTGTCTATGCAGGACTTGTGTTCTATCTGTCATGCCTTTAGTTCTCGGGTCTTGCAGGAAAGAAAGAATAAGATGGTTTTATGAGGCTTGCTTAGGAGCTGTTTTGATGTGTTGTTGAGGCTTCTCAGCCAGCAAGAAAACAAGATAAGTCACCTAAGCCTTCATCTTCCTCGGCTCCTATCTCAGAGCCATCAAGGTCTAAGGATAAACATGTGAGTCTGTTGGATCTGAGCATTGGTTCTGACAAACCTCTTTCTCCAGCTGCTCCATCAGTGGTTTCAGAGCCAGTCAGGACTCTCAAGAGAATCAGGTCTCCCTCTCTGAAGCTGGTGAGGTTTGTTTCACAATCCCCACTGTTGCAGTCTGTGGCAAGCAGTCATCAGTCTTCCTCTCATTTCTCTCGATCATCTAGGCTTTTGGGTCATGATGTGGAGAGGGTGGTGGAGAGGCTTCTCAAGACACAGGCATTAGCTAAATTATTATCGAGCCCAGCCCACAAGGATTTGGCGCCAACACCTCAGCCCGCACTGTTATCTATTCCTCCTTCGATTCCTTTGAGATTGGAGCCGGAGTGCATGGATGTTGTTGTGGTGGAACCGCCAGCTCCAAGGACCACCATTGGTCTATCAGTTCTGACCACCACTCTGATCTCTTCATTATCTCGGTCTATCGAAGGATCTGGGGGCAGTTGCTGTCTCGTCGGCTCCGATAGGGGGAGTGGCATCAGACCCTTGTCCGACCCTGCTGTCCCTCTCGGTGCTTCGGCGCAGGTGAGCTCGGCTCCTACATCAGCCACGGAGCCATCGCCCTCGGTTAAGAGGAGGTCTCTGGACACTTTGGAGCCGGGGATTCTTTTGGGCCGGGACCACGGTGCCTTTGAGGTGATGAGGAGCGTGCTGACCCCTGAGACTGCTCCATTGGCTCTTAACATTTTGGTGTCTGAGTTTGCCTCTGATCCCCCCCCCCCCAAGCATAGGGAAACCATCCTCCAGGACGTCCCATTGGGCAACACCACCTCTTCCGAAACCTCCCCTGAGCATCCCTCATTGAAGGTCCCTCGGAAGAGAAAATGCAAGAGGAAGCATTTGGACTCCCCTGAGTCCCTCACTTTGGACACAGACTTGGAGGACTCAGAAGGGTCCCCAAAGTCCCTCTCTGAGATTGTGTCTTTTTCAAACATCTTGGAAATCCTTAGACAGAGGGGTGGCTGGAAATTCCTTGCCCCTTCTGAGGACGAGTCTGTGTACATGGATCCATTTGGTTTCCGACCCTCCACCTCTTGGGTGCTCCCTCCTTTCAACCCTCTACTGGCTTTGGTGAGTCGAAAAGCCTGGAGCTCCCCAGAGACTATGGAACCAGTTCCGAGGAGGCCTAATAAATTTATAACTGCTCCAGAGGATAGGTCTTTTCTATCAAAGGGTGTGCCTGTTCATACCATGGTGATGGTGGCAGCCACCAAGAAAGAGTTAGTGGAGACTTCTTCTTTTGTCCATCCACTGAACAGAGTCTTGTACAATAGACAGGTATGGGAGGCGTATGTTTGCTTCCGCCGCATTTACTCTCAGGTCCCTGAATTATTTGTCTCACTTTACACGCCTTCAAAGAGATCTCCTGAAGGAACTAGGAGATACCCTACAGGATCCTACAGCTGAAGGAGCTGTGAATAAGCCGGCTTCACAGCTTGCGACCTTGACATCTATAGTTAACTCCTCCATGCGGCTGATATCCTCTGCAGCAGATGGAGCAAGTAGGGCAGCAGGCACAGGAGTTGCTTTGCGCAGGCACTCCTGGATGTGCCTTTGTCAATTTGCGGATCCTTTCAAGTCCTCCTTTACCAACATCCCGTTTGATGGCTCGTCGCTGTTCGGGCCTCAGGTAAAAGAAATGCTTATCAGGTGTGAACAAGATGGCAAAACTCTCTCTGCCATGGGAGTATGTTTTTCTGCCCCCTCTAGACATTACCCCAAGGGTCAGAAGAGCGGGAAGATGTGATACAGAAAATCCCAGGGAGTTTCGACTGACACACGTGGAGACAGTTCCTCCAGGGGCAGACGGGGAAACAATGGGAGACGCTGACCTCACGGCAAGGGGGGTCTGCAGAATCAGGCCGACAGGGATACCTTCTCTGGCAGGCCTTTCCAGTGCTCCTGAAAGGAGGCCTGACTGTCCGCCTCTGGAGGCAGTCAGGGGCAGATTATCCCAGTACTCCAAAGCCTGGCAAACAATCACGGAAGATACCTGGGTACTGTCGATAATATCCAGGGGTTACAAAATTCCCTTTTCCCAACCACCCCCTCCAACAAATCAAAACGCAATCCCAGATGTACCACCCAGTCTTTGGGATCAAGCAAACCTAGAGGTTCAAAGGTTGCTAGAAAAAAGAGCAATCCAAGAAGTCCCCGCAGACCAAATTGAATCCGGCACTTACTCAAGGTTCTATTTAGTTCTGAAAAAGAGGGTCTATATTATATCCTCGAACGCTTAAAAAAGCGAACGCTGATTGATCGAACTTATTTTCGTGAAACTGCAAAATATCGAAGCAGCAGAAACTCGAATTTTTTCCTAGGGAAAGAATTCGGTTGTCCGTTTCTGTTGCTTCGGTATTTTCAGTGTTATGGTGGAAAGTTACCGGTCGGATTCAGGTAAGTGTGCGATTGTGTGGATGTGAGTGTTAGGGTGATTTAGGTGAGTTAGGGCTCGGGTTAGGTGTGTATGCGATTGGGTGGGCATGAGGGTTAGGGCGGATTTAAGTGAGTTAGGGTTAGTGAGCGGGTGAGGTGAGTGTGCGATAGTGACGGACCTTAGGGTTAGGGTTTGGGTTAAGGTAAGTGGGTAGTTAATGGTGTGTGCATAGTTTAGTGTAGGGTTAGGTATCAGATTTTAGGTGTATGTGTGTGGATTTCTGTTTGTTTGGTGTGCTTGTGTTGTGTATATGTGTTTTGGATCAGCGATTTTTTTTCCCTGGGAAAAAAATCTCTGATCTGACAGTTCGAGATTGTAAGCTTTTGCTTAAATTAGGTCGATCAATCAGCGTTCACTTTTTTAAGTGTTTGATGATATAATATAGACCCGAAAAAGACAGGGGACTAAAGACCCATTTTGGATCTCAGCAAACTCAACAAATCAGTAAAAAAAACGAAGTTCTGAATGGTAACACTGCAGTCCATTCTTCATTTTCTGAGTCAGGACAACTGGATGTGCCCTATCGATCACCAGGATGTGTACTACCATATAAAAATGGACAGGGGGTCCAGGAGGTACTTGTGCTTCTGGCTGGGAGCCAGTCATTACCAGTTCAGAGCTCTGCCCTTTGGTCTCACCACAGCCCCCAGGGTGTTCACCAAATGTATGGCAGTAGTCACGGCTCACCTGAGGTGTCTAGGATTTCGGGTGTTTCCATATCTAGATGACTGGCTCCTCACTGCCACCACCAGGCATCAACTCATCGAGGCACAAGACTCCACTATTCACAACTGTGCACAACTAGGCATCACCATAAACTATGAAAAGTCTGCCTTGTTGCCTTGCCAGTATATTTCATTTATAGGCACAGATTTTGATACAAGGGCCATTATAGAAAGCCGCCACATGAAAGAGTTTTAACCATTCGTCCTCTTGGCAAACAAGAGAATTCAGGCAAAATTTGTCCTCAAGGTCTTGGGCTCGATGGCTGCAGCGGTTACTCTGGTCCCTATTGCATGCTTCCACATGAGAATTCTGCAGTGTTTTTTTTTTTGCTCAATGGTCATTTCAGGATTTGCCAGTGTCACATCAGATATGGATCACGGAGTCTTGCAAGAATGATTTAGCATGGTGGCTTCACTCCCCTCTGGTATCAGTGGGCAGGCCGTTTCTAACCCCCCACCCCGTAGCCACAGTGACCATGGACACTTTCCAGATAGGGTGGGAGGGGCATTATCTGGAACAGACTGTTCAAGGGACTTGGAAATAACACGATTACCACTTGCTCATCAATGTCCTAGAGATGAGAGCGGTGCTTCTGGCACTGCAAGCACTTCAAGACTCTTCCTACAGGGACTATAGTGATTCAGACAGACAATATATCGGTAGTATGGTACATCAACAAACAGGGCGGAACCAGGTCTTATCCCTTGTGCTGAGAGGCTCTACGAGTATGGCAATGGGCGATGTCTTCCCAATCCTTTCTGGTCGCAACACACATCCTGGGGAAATCCCGCGTGATAGCAGACAAGCTCAGCAGGGCTATTCTGATGCCTCACGAGTGGTCCCTGAAACAGGAAGTTGCAGAGTTAATTTTTCGCAAATGGAGCCAGCCATGCTGCTATCTTTTCACCTCTTCCCTCAACAACAAATGCAGCAGCTACTTTGCTCTAGTCACACCACCGGGACAGTCACCCAGGGATGTACTGGTTCACAACTGGCTCCCGGGACTGCTTTATGCCTTCCAACCTTTCCCTCTGATCCCCAAGGTTCTTCAGAAAGCTCAGTCATTGGGTTGCAAGTTAATCCTCATTTCTCCTTACTGGCCTCGACAGATTTGGTTCCCATTCCTCTGGCCTCATCTGCACAGAGAGCCTTGAATACTGGACCCAGTTCTGGATCTCCTGATTCACCAGTTGGGTGCTCTCCACCTTTCAATCTATTCTCTCAAGCTGACGGCTTGGTTTCTCCACTTCCGGTCTTAGCCAGACTCCCAGATGTTTCCCCAACAGTTCAACACATTTTGATTTCATCCCATAAGCCCACTACAAGAAAACTTTATGCTAGTAAATGGAAGAGGTTCTCTTGTTGTGCAAAAAAGAATGACATTGATTGTTTTACTGCCCCCATTTCTAAAATTCTGGATTTCCTGGCTGAAACATTTGAATGAGGAGCGGCGGCAGCTACTATCCAAGTCCAACTAGCTGCCATTTCTAATTTTCAAGTAGGAGAAATGGAATCTAACATCATGTCCCACAAGCTATGCAAAGCATTCCTAAGAGGTATTTCCCTCTTAAGACTTCCAGTAAGAGCACCTCTTCTCCCCTGGGATTTAGATCTAGTTTTAGAGTCTCTCATTCTTCCTCTCTTTGAGCCAGCTGATTCTTGTCCTCTGAAGTTTTTATCTTTGAAGACCTTCTTCTTAACCGTCATTACTTCAGCCAGGAGGGTTTCAGGGTTACAGGCCTTATCTACTCGTCCCCCGTATTTGATTATCCACAAAGACAGAGTGTCTCTCAGGACCAGTCCCTCCTTTTTACCCAAGGTGTGTTCAGAGCATAACTTAAATCAATCCATAGAGCTTCCTGTATTCTTCCCCAGTTATGGCAATAAGGCAGAGTCTAAGCTCCACCAACTGGATGTTCATAGATAGTTACATTTTTATTTACACAGGACTAAGGATTTCAAAAAATCTGACCAATTGTTTATATACTTTGCAGACAACAAGAAAGGTTGTCTAGTGTCTAAAGTGACCTTATCAAAGTGGCTGTCAAACACTATCACCTAGGTTTACGCTTTACGGAATAAAAAACATCCAGGAAAAATTAAAGGACACTCAACTAGGGCCTTGGCTACTTCTATTGCCTTTCAAACCAAACTGTCCCTAGATTCTATTTGTGAGGCAGCCTCATGGGCTAATCCCCATACCTTTACCTCTCATTACAAAGTAAATGTTACCTCCCGGGACAGGGCATCCTTTGGTTCCACGGTCCTGAAGAGTTTTTTCCAGTGAGCCACCCAAGATTTAGGTGCTGGGGACGCTGTCCCAACCAGCAAGAAGGAGGCGAGATGGGACAACATAACATAAAGAATTTATGTACTCACCATAACGTTCCATGTTTGTTGTCCATCTTGCCTTCATTCTTTTGCCCCACCCTCCTTCCCCCTCCTGGAGGATCGAGAGGAATTTTCTTCTTTTTTGTTTGGCTACACTGGCTGAGTTCCGTTATGCTTACCAGTTGGTTGGACCTTGTTTTTCCTACCTTTATCTTGCTGATGTTTACACACTCATATGCAGGTCCCTTTCTTTCCCTAGCAGGTTTAGTAATATTTGGACCTTTGTAGTCTGGTGGGTTATCACAAATGAGATCTGGGTAACTACCGCTAGGCATGTTGGGATAGTGGCTAGCCTTGAGCCAGTAAGAAGCTCTTGAGCTATAGTATACGGCCAAGACAGAGCTGAGGATCGACTCCGAACCCAACCAGCAAGAAGGAAGGCGAGATGAAGGACAGCAAACATGGAACATTATGGTGAGTTAATAACTTCTTTTTGCATTCTATGGATCTCTAGAAACACTTTTTTATGGACAGAATCTTATCAGTCAGGAAAAAAAATTTCTTTGTTTCATATTCTAGTAAAAGGTCAGATTCTAGAGTTACAAAAGTTCCTTTATTTTAATGGCTTACTGAATATATGAAGTTATTTTACTCAAGGCATAAGACACTGCCTTCTGTTTACTCATCTTTACCAGTAACTACCTTGTCAGAGTTTTTAACAAATGCATCCATAGTTGATGTCTGCGTAGCTGCTATCTGGGCTTCACTAGCCACTTTCACAGGGCACTGTAATCCTGATGTAATCTCCAGGTTTAGATTTTTTTTTCAGGGCCACAATGATCAGAGGTGTTTTCCCATGATAACTACTCTAGAACTAGAACATAAGTTTGGAACTCTGGCCTACTGGTTGATTAGGACAGATTTCCTCTCACCAGGCACAAATGTTATGTACTTACCATAATGATGAATCTGGATAAACAGGTTGACCCTTATTAACATGCTCACCGTCCTTCTCACTGCTTCATGGTAGACATGGCCCAGAGGATGTTTATTTGACCATCATATGTCTTCTCACAATGCTCCACCTTTGAATGGCATGTTGAGATCTGATAAAGACAGTAGACGGAGTATTATGATTAAAGATGGGTGTAGTAGTTTGAGAAAGTTTTAGATGCTGAGCAGACTGGAAGCCTGCAGTTTCAATTCTACTAGTTGAGAATGATGGACCAACTCATCCAGGTCTATCAGTATGGTATATAAGTTTTGTATATCTCATATCTGACAGCCATTTCCTTTTTAATTTATAAAGTTGTGTGCCTCAGACACTCTGCAGTCCTTGACTGTCTTCTCAGATGTAAAACATTTACTGACAGCTTCTGTCCTCAGACATTAATCCATTCAAATTATTACCACGTAACTACTCCTTAGAATGCTTTACGAAAGCATTATCCATTTGGGGTTTTGAGTTATGGACGTCATTTTCAATGAATATCAGGCCTCATCCAGCATTTTAGCAGTTTAAGTGAAAGCTAATTGACTACCTCGTTACAGGAATTGTATTTAACTGTCAGAATAAATAACCAGCTTCTTTTCAGTTAAGCATGAAGTGTAGTTTTCTCCCTTATACTGGTCTTTATGACTGCAACTTTATCCAGCATCAGATAAACTGCCATCTGATGTTGTCAATCCTCATTCATTCTTGACAGATGGGTTTAGTTCCGACCTCTTGGAACTGATTCGGCTGTTATACATACTTCATGCCAGCCAAAAAAATCTCCAGCTAAGCTCTACCCACAGCATCCCTCTTCCATGACCTCAGATCTTGTTTGCCACCTGGAAAGTTGGACGCATCAGCCAATACTCTCAGCTAAGTGCTTTAATTTTTCTACTTGATTATTCTTTCTAGTGATTTTTCGGTACTTATGTATTATCCCAACCAGATTTTTGCGGTTGCGAAATTCAAATACTTCAACAGAAACGAGTGCATGAAAGAGTTGAAACTGCTAATCAAAGTCCTTATTGCTGCCAAAAAACCTTGACCTAGCTTCAGGAACAGGAACAAAACATTAATTCCTCTTCCTGTTTGGCGTGCATTACAGATGCACGCTTGACTGAAAATGCTGCTTGTCTGAAAATGTAGATTCTCTGGCTCAGACCACAATGTTGCAGTTGTATGGTTTGTATTTTGGGAAAGTTGTACTCTAAATTTACTTTTCCCATGTGTTGTAGATTTTATCTTTAGGGATAAGGAAAATGAATGGATTGACCTTTTTCCAGGGTTTTGGTAAGAGCAAGAAGGCATACAGAATACACCCATGCCAGGGGATGCACATGCAATTACTGCTCTGAACCATAACTGGAAAGTCACAGAAACAACTGAGGTTGGTTATTTATGAAGCAGTAATTATGGGAAGACACAATAACCACACAACTAATACCTTAACCCATAGCTGTGTTTTGGAGAGGGGATGGAGGAGTACAAGTTAGCAGCAATGTAAATCTGTGTACAAAACCCAATGGTTCCTCCCTTGATTTATATAACGCTGTCACTTTGCATTAACTGTCGAACACTGCACGCCAAACAGGAAGAAGACTTTCACAATTGTTTCTCTTCCTGAATGTAAGCCAAACTTATTCTTTATCAGTAAAGATGTTAAATAACAGCTTACGCTAATTCCTACACTCGTTTTCATGCCAGCTTGCATATATTCACAACCGTGAAAATCTGGTTACGACCGATTTTTCCTAAAAAGCTCTTTCTATTTCTTCTTGGATAGTTCTGTGTTCCTTTTGTGAGTGTGTGACTGTTTTCTCCTGTTTCTACCCACCCCTTTTTACCTAAAGGATTTTCTACTTACCATTCTTAGTAACAGGCCTTCCCTTCCTCTCCTTTCTTACTGCTGGTAGTCTTTAGATACCATTCTTGGTATTCTTTTCCTTTTCACTCTCTATACCCTTTGGGTATTTCTACTATACCATTTTTGGTAGACCTTGTTAAAAAAAAATCCTTTCCTTCTCTCTCTCATTTTTCTACCTGTGTGATGTGAGTGTGCGTGTGTGTATGAACTGAATTCAATATGGCAGAAAAACAAAAGGGGTCACCTGGCTCTAAACAGTATCAGGACTGTGGCAGAAAGATGCCTTATTCAAATGGACATCTTTGTTGTATGTACTGTTTGGGTGCCCCTCATTTGAACATTATTTGTAAAATTTGTCAGGGCTTTAGTGCCCATACTTTACCAGAGAGGCACAATTAACTTATCTTAAAAGGCTTGTTGAACTGTTCCTTCAGTGAAACCCTATCTAAGGCTGAGACTTCAAAATCTCCAGTCAGAGATCAAGAAAAGAAGCCACTCTGTGCCGACCTCTCCTTTGGCACATGAAGTAAAGTCCCAAAAGCCGCAAGTTCTGATGGTCTCCTTGGAACCAAAAGCTAAAGTTTAGAAAGTGACAGTATCCGCACCTTCGGCACTGACAGTGGCTCAGTCTCCATCAGTGGTGACGGTCATATAACTGATTCAGTCCCCTTCGGCACTGACTGCTGTTTCAGCACTTACAATCTCTTCAGCACCGACAATAGTTTCTGCACCACCATACTTTCTTCTCATTCAGTTCTGTCTTCCCCCTCTGCACAGCAGTCTATGGTGCCAAAAGTCAATTCAGTAATAATTCCCAAGACTAGATATTCCCCTTCAGGAGACCCATTCTTGGGTCAACTTCCCAGCCCTTTTCTGGATATGCCTGAGTCCCCTTCGCGAATGTTGATCTGTTCCTCCAGGAGTCTGTCCGAACTGGACGTAGTTAGATTAGTGGACCAGCTTTTGGCAGGCAGAGGTCTCCCCGCACCTTCACAGATCTCTCTCCCACCCAGTGCCAAGGCTTACTGTCCAAGTACTCCACCAGTTTATCCTATTTCAACCTCCTTTCAAGGTTTGGAGCCCTCCACTTCGATGCTTCTGGTACCAGCTACCTTGGTGCAGACGGTAGACCTCACTTCAGCACCACAGTTGACTCTGTGGACTTCGGCTCCTTCGGATCCGTTGCACACCTGGGACCATGGTTTGGTTGTCAGTTCTGAGACCTTTAGTATGGTTTATGTTGTTTCCACGGTGCCATCTTCAGCTCTTGAAGCCATGGCAGTTTCAAGCCCTCTCTCAGCTCCTGCACTGGGTGGCAGCTCATCAGAGCGGGGTGTGACCCTGGTTCTGAGGTTTTCTTTTTCGGTTCCAGGTTCCCATCCCTCTTCAGGTGGGCCTGCCTTCCAGATTATGGAGAGAGCTTTGGCCTTAGCAGGCTTCCAGCTGGCTCCATCCTCGTTGGAGTGCCATATTTTTGTATTCTCTGGTTCACAGCTTTCACAATCTGCTACATCTGGACAGTGGGCACAAAGCTGCAAGACACCCTGGTTCAGGGTCGCTCCTCTTCAGAGTCTTCTACAGAATTTCCCCCTGAGGAGCCACCCTGTAAGTAGACATGCAAGAGGAAGCACATTGATTCTCCAGGAGAATCGGTCACCAAAGACACAGATTACGATGAAGGGGAAGGTTCCCCCTGGTCACCCCCTGAATATGTCTCTTTTGGAGAAAATTTGGAAATACTGAAACAGAGAGGGTGATTGGAAGTCCTCAAACCCATCCTCTGAGGAATCTGTGTTCATTCAAGCTTTTTGTGCCCACCCCTCTACTTCCTGAGTGACCAGACCCATGGATGACCTAATTAAGCTGATTGTCCAGCAGGCGTGGAAGGCTCCTGATTCCATAGAGCCCATTCCCTGGAGGCCAGATAAAACTTTAACAGCCCCAGAGGATCAGCTCCATTGTCTAATGGTCTAGCAGTGAATGCCATGTTGATGGTGGCGGCCACCAAGAGGGAACTCGCTGAGGACAGTTCTACTTTCCATCCTTTTAACCTGGAGTCTAGGATGATGGACAAATTTGGAAAGTAGGTTTTTGCTTCATCAACCTTTGCTATTAGGTCCTTGAACTTCTTGGCACATTTTACTAGACACCAAAGGGATCTGATAACTGAGCTTTCAGACACTGTTACAGGAGCTCTGCCTGATGAGGTTCGAGACAAGGTTGTCTCGCATGTTGCCACCCTGGAGTCTATCTCAAACTCATCCATGCGGCTCATTTCCCATACAGCCAAGCAGTGGGTACAGGCCTTGCCATAAGGTGATGCACCTGGATGCACTTGTGTGACTTCACTGAACCCTTCAAGTCTTCCTTTGTCAGTGCTCTGATTGACGCATCCTCTTTACTTGGCCCAAAACTTAAAGACACAATAGCCAGATGTGAGAAGGATGGAAAGATCCTTTCTGCCATGGGCATCCGTTTTTCTACTCCTCAATGATCCTATTCTAGGAATCAAAGGAATGGAAAAATGTGGTTCAAAAAATCCCAAGGGCCTTTTTGTAACACACGTGGTAAGTACTTCCCCCGGGGTAGAGGGGGAATCTCTTCTGGAAGACGTACTCCCCTTGGCAGAGGGGGTCTATGTAACCAGGGCTCCAGAGATTCCTTTTCCAGGCAACCATACCAGTGCTCCTGAATGGAGGCCCAATTGCCTACCTCTGGAAGCAGTCGGGGGAAGATTTTCACTGCACCAATCTGCCTGGCTAATGATAACTTCAGATACTCAGGTGCAGAAAATTATCACCAGAGGTTATCACATCCCATTCAATCTTC
The DNA here is from genome assembly GCF_019279795.1 of Protopterus annectens. Taxonomy (NCBI): domain Eukaryota; kingdom Metazoa; phylum Chordata; order Ceratodontiformes; family Protopteridae; genus Protopterus; species Protopterus annectens. The sequence goes on from NC_056726.1 coordinate 1,984,927,356, forward strand.
TTCCAAGACTTCAAAAACGAATCCCTGATGATCCAGCCAGTCAGAGGGATCTAGAAGCAGTATAAATCCAAAATCTGCTTCTAAAAAGAGTCTTGCAAGAAGTCCCACCAGACCAAAGAGGATCCGGATTTTACTCAAGATTCTTCTTAGTGCCAAAAAAGACAGGGAACTGGAGACCAATTGTGGATCTCAGCCTGTTGAACAAATTTGTACAACAAACAAAATTCCAGATGGGCACGGTTCAGTCTATCCTTCCCTTTCTGGAGAAGGACAATTAGATGTACTTGATAGATCTTCAGGATGCATATTACCACATAAAGATGAACAAGTGGTCCAGCAGATATCTCCGCTTCTGGCTAGGCGTCAGTCATTACCAATTTCGAGCACTGTCATTCGGTCTCACCACAGCCCCCAAGGTGTTCACCAAAAGCATGGCAATGGTAGCAGCTCATCTGAGGCTGCAAGGATTCCAGGTGTTTCCATATTTAGACTATTGGCTCCTTACTGTCTCCACCAGGCATCTACTGCTTCACGCCTTATACTGCACTCTAGAACTGACACAGTTCTTAGGCATTTCAATAAACAAAGAAAAGTCGAAATTGGAGCACACTCAAACCTTAGAATTCATCGGAGTGACATTCGATATGAGATCATGTGTTTGGTTGCTCTACCTCTTCACAAATTACAAAGGTTAAGATCACAGCTCCAAGCGATACTCTCTGAAGACATAGTCCAAGTTTACTTAGTCTTACAACTACTGGGGTCAATGACAGCAACAATCGCCCTAGTTCCCCTGGCGAGATTCCACATGAGTCTGCTTCAATGGCTCCTAGCGTCACAGTGGTCTCTGTTAACACACCCCATGTCTTATCCAATCCGCATAACAAATCGATGCAAGCAGGATCTGAATTGGTGGATGAAGTCAGAAGAGGAGTTATTGAGTCGTCCTTTTTCACCCCTCTCAGCCCAAGGCTGTAGTGACCATGAATGCATCCCTGATGGGGTGGGGGGGCATTTTCAGGGAAAGACAGTCCAAGACACTTGGTGCCCCTTAGAGGCCAATTTGCATATCAGTGTCTTAGAACTGAGGGTGGTGCTTTTAGCGTTGTAAGCATTCCAGTCTGCCCTTTCATCGGGGACAATTGCTATCCAGTCAGAGAACATGTCGGTCATCTGGTACATCAACAAATAGGGAGGAACCAGATCCTATCCGTTATGTTGGGAAGCCCCAAGAGTATGGCAATGGGCGATCATCTCCAACTGCTTTCTGATAGTAACGCACATTCCCAGGAATTCCAACGTGATTGCGGACAAACTGAGCAGATTTTCTTGTCTCACGAGTGGTCTCTCAATCCCATAGTAGCAACGGAGATCTTTCATCAATGTGGTCAACCTTGCTGCGATCTGTTTGCATCTCCCACGAACCACAAATGCAGCAGCTACTTTGCCGTAATCCCCCCTCAGGGGAGTCCCTGAGAGATGATCTTCTACACGATTGGCCCCCGGAACTGCCTTATGCTTTTCTTCCCATTCACATAGTACCCCAATTTTTGAAGAAAGCGTAACAGTTGAGAATCAAAGTGATCCTCATTGCACCCTATTGGCCCCATCAAGTCTGGTTCCCCTTTCTTTGGCCTCACCTAGTTCACCATCTGTAGACTCTAGACCCAACTCCAGGACTCCTGTCTCATCCGCAGGGATTGGTCCATCCCAACCTACCAACTCACAAGCTGACCACTTAGTACCTCCACTTCCGGTAATTGCCAGTCAGAATAATCTATCTTCCACAGTACAAAAGATATTTCTGGCTTCCCATAAACCATCCACCAGGAAACTATCTTAGTAAATGGAACAGATTCTGATCTGCTCTCAAGGACAAGGACTTGACCCCTTTTCAGCCTCGATTAATAAGGTGTTGGAATATTTTTTCAACTTTATTCCAATCAGGAGCTTCAGCTTCTACTATCAGAGTTCATTTAGCGGCTATTTCAAATTTCCATCATGGCTTCGATGATTTTTCCTTGATATCTCACCGACTCTGCAAAATCTTCCTAAAATGAGTTATTCCTTTAAAGCCACCCTTTGAAGAGCCCATTGAACCTTGGAATTTGATGTTAGTCTTGCAAACTTTGATCCGTCAGCCCTTTGAGCCAGCAGCCACCTGTGATATAAAATGTTTATCTTGGAAGACCTTATTCCTGGTAGCCATCACTTCAGCCAGGAGAATATCAGAATTGCAGGCCTTGTGTGTAAAGTGCCCATGCATCATTTTTCATAAAGAGAGAATATCCCTTAGGACTAACCCCTCCTCTCTACCCAAAGTTGTCTCAGGCTCAAATGTTAACCAGTCCATTGACCTGCCAGTTTTCTTCCCAAATTTTTCAAACAAAGGAGAATATTGTTTGCATTTGTTGGATGTACACAGATAATTACGTTTATACTTAGACAGAATGAAATCATTCAGAAAATCAGACCAACTGTTCCTGTCTTTTTCAGGTCCTTGACTAGGTAAATCAATTCTAAAGCCACCTTGTTGAAATGGTTGAGAGATTGTATCACCTTAGTTTATCATCAAAATAAAGAGTCTGTCAACTAAAGTCAAAGCTCATTCTATCATATCAGTTTTACCTTCAGTGGCCTTTCATTCTAGAGCCTCCATGGATGACATTTGCGCAGCAGCTACTTGGACTACCCCTCATACCTTTATCACTCATTACAAATTGGATATAGTCTCTAGGGGAAGAGCATCCTTTGGCTCTGTGGTGCTCAGGAATATCTTTCCATAGGGCCTCCTGGTACATAAAGTAGTTAGGGTCTCTGTGCCAACTGTCATGAATGAATGAAGATTGACAACATCAGATACAGAAGTTATGTTATTACCATAATGTTCCAGCTGTGTTGTCGATCTTCGTTCATTCTTGACATCCCACCCTCCTACCCCCTCCAAAGACTCCTGGAGGTTCGGAACTAGTCCTGGTTCTGTAGTAGGGCAGTTGCTCAGACAAAGCTTCCCCTTCTTTATTTGTACGGGCAAACTCAATCTGAAGGGAAGGGAGGAGAGGAACTATGGGTAGCTCTGGCTAGAGAGTTTCTGGCTGGTGCAAGCTTGTTACAACGGCCGAGTCGGTTCTGAGGATGGAACCGAATCCCAACTGTCAGGAATGAATGAAGATCGACAACACACGTTATGGTAAGAACATAACTTCTAATATTTAGGTAGTAACTTTGCAATTATTACACATTTAGTGTGATCTTTCTGCGTGCATTTCATTTTTTTTCTCCAGTGTTAAACTGTTAAATCTGATGATCTGATGTTGTTAATCTTCTTTCCATTCATTACTGATGGGTTCGGTTCTGAGCCATCGGAACCGAGTCGGCCTATTGTCAAGCTCGTGCCAACCAAAAACCCTCGAGCTAAGCTTCATCCCATAATGCCCTTCTCCCTGTTACGTCAGATCTCATTTGCTGTAAAGCCGTGTTTCAGCCGCGCTCACAGCTAAGTGGAAACTTTTTGATATTTTGTGTGAAAAACTTGTTTGTTGTGTTTACTTCTCAAGATGTCAGATAAGAAGTGTACATTGGGTTTCAAACACTGTACCTCATATAATGGTAAACTAATAGTGACTTTCACGATGATTGTGTTTAATGCTTGGGGGTGCCCCACCTTTCAGTGCAGCCTTCCTGTGGGATTTATCAAAGTTTCAGCCAATGCACTCTGAACGAGTGCAAGAATAAACTAATTCTGAAGGGACTGCTTAAATCTCCCTTTTCAGAGGCTTTTTCTGCAATGAAGGTCTCAACCCCGCCTACGAAAGTTAATAAAAGGCCCCATTCGGTTCCCTTTTCACCCTCGGGTGACCAGGGTAAGTCAGTGAAACCTAAAATTCAAAAATTATCCTCGGAGCATAAATCTGCCTCCTTAGCACCATCCTCGCCTGCTCCAAGTACTTTGACTATTGCCAGCCTCTTTGCCGGCTCCAGCTCTGCCTCCGGCACTGACTATCGACCTCACCTCGCCTACTACGACTTCGGCACCTGTGGCCATTTTGGCAAAGTGCACGCCTTTGATGACTATCTCTGCAGTGATGACTGAACCTCCCGTTTCAGTTCCGAGTGCCCCTTCGGCACCAAGCTCTACTACAAAAACACTTGATTTGACCCCACTACTTCCTGTCTTTAAACTCGAGACATCGATGCCGGCAGATCATGCACCACAGACCCGATACTGTCCGTCCATAGACCCATTCTTAGGTCAAGTGTATAGCCCATTCTTAGATCGACCTGACTTCCCATCCGGAGTATCCACTAGCTCCACCAGGAGCCTTTCAGAACTTGATGTGGTGCATCTTGTGGATCAGCTGTTGCCAGTAAGGGGGATACCCATGCCTTCCAAGGCCCATCCTCCGGCAGGACTTGGGTTGACCTCTCCATGGACTCCATCCTATTCTCCTCCTTCGGCCATCCCGGTTCTGAAGCCTTCTACTCCTATGACCTTCTTGGAACCCCCTGTCTCTGCACCTGTAATGGACCTCACAGAGGATCTGGGTATGTCCCTTTAGTCCTCAGTTCCTGCTGAACCAGTCTTTCCTCAATCTCTTGATTGGGTGGCAAGCTTCTCGGTTTGGGGCACTGTTCCGTGTGGTTCTCCGGTCCTGTCCTCGGTGCCAGTAGCCTCGTTTGCCCTGATCCAGCTTGAGGTCCATCCTCGGGAGCAGGTTTGATGGAGTGAGGTGTGACCCCGGTTCCGAGGTTATCCTTCTCAGTTCTGGGCTCCCATCCCTCTTCAGGCGGGCCTGCTTTCCATGTGATGCAGAGGGCACTCGCTTCTGGAAGCATTCCGCCGACGTCGGAACCACAGTTGTTAAGTTGTATCTCGACGTTTATTCTTACAGATTGGTCCAGAGCCGATCCTCGGCTCCGAGTCAGCCAACGACAAAGCTCAAGGTCTTCCGACAGCTCGAGGCCAAGTCCCTATCCCATGATGCACCTTGAGTTACCTCAGATCTAGTTTGCCACTGCAACAGATCGGAGGTTTCATCACAGCTCGGGCCAGTATTATAATTTTTCTAGAAAAAAATTCTCTTTATAACTTTACAACTTTATAACTTTAATATTTTGTTAAACTAGTGTTGCTTTGTTAAACTAGTGTTAGCTTTAATAGTGGTAGTTATTTATAGTCCTTTTGGCCGTCATTTATAAAGTCCTTTAATATCTCCCTTCCCTTTTTTGGTGTGCCTTTTTATAGACTAGAATAATATTTAATAATTTAGAAGTGTGTTTTAGCAGACATTTATAGTCTTTAGAGTGTGTTTATACTAAAAGATAGTTAGTTCATATTTAACTTTATAGAGCCCATTTGTTGTTTTAAGGGCTGCTTACTATTTTAAATTTTTTAGTGTGGTTTGAATTTCTTGAACATTTAAGTGTGTGTGTGTATTTTTGATAATACAAGTTTTTCTTGTGTGCATTTAAATATTTTTCATGGCTGACCAGGATATGAAGAAACAACCCAAGTCTGGGTTTAAAAAATGTCCACCAAGTGTGGACAGAAAAGATGTCTGTGACTGATGGTCATGTTAATTGTGTTTATTGTTTGGGTGCTTTGCACTTGTAAGAGAGTTTCTCCATCTGCCATTCCTTTAGTTGCCGTGTACGTCATAAAAGAAAAAGAAAGTTAATTGACAGAGGGCTATTAAAATCATCCTTTCAAGAAGCTTTGGGTGACCATGATAAGGCTAGTCAATCTCCCAAATCTTCCAAGTTCTGTAAGGCTTCATCATCGGATTCGACAAAATCAAAAAAACTTTTGACGTTGGCTCCTCAGCCTTCGGAGCCGAGCGTCTTATCTGTTTGGAGCCAATCCCCAGTCCTGGAACCAGTCTCCACAGTACTGAAGTCACCAGTCCTACAGTCGGTACCGCCTTTTATCCATTCATCTCAGTCCTCGATAAGCCTATCTGATTTGGATATGGATCGTGTGGTGCAGAAGTTGTTACAGGCACTGGCGTTTGCAGAATTTTTATCGGTTCCAACCAAAGTGGTTTCGGAACCGAAAACTGTTCCCCATCTACTTCTTTTCCTCCTCCGAGACATACCAGTCCATCAGAGCCAGAGGAGTTGGACCTTATGATTGTGGAGCCCTCGGAACCAATGCCTGCTCCAGTGCCATCGGTTCCTATCACTCAAACTTCCTTGGTGCCTATTGAGGAGTCTAGAAGCCGACACTCGACGGTCAGGTTTGGGGAGGATAGTCTGACCAACCTGTTGGTTCTGACTGTACCTCTTGGGGCTTTGGCTTGGATAAGTTCAGCTCCTACCTCTGGTTTGGAGCCCACTGTTCTGGTGGCGAGGGAATCATCTGATGTTATGTGGTCCTATCTCGCCTACATTCATTACTGACGGGTTCGGAGCTGAGAATCGGCTCCGACTTGGCCGACTATTTTTCTCTAGCACAAAGTCTCTAATTGGCTGGGCTAACCCGGTATCCCAGGATGCACCTCGCCCCAACCCCCAGATCTCGTTTGCCGCTCGTTGAGTTAGGACGTGGTCTCGCGCTTGGCTGTGGCTAAGTACACGTTTACTAAACTTTCTAAAGTTTTTGTACTTCTCCTTTATATAAAAAAGTTATTTTCATAGCTATATTGTGTTTTCTGTGTGTTTGAGCCTGTTCGGTTTAGTTTTTGGAGAGTGTGTGTGGTTTCCCTTGTGTTTGGTGGGCTAGGCCCGTTTAATTTAGAGGGACCTAGTTCTCTCCATTGTAAATCGTTCTGTAGTTGTTTTTGTCGGTTTTTCTTCCCTAGGGGTGAGTGTTTGGTTTTTTGTCTGACATGTCGAAGGAGGAGAAGGAGCATAAACCCTCCAGGTTTAAAAATGCTCTAAATGTGCTTACAAAATGTCGATTACAGATGGGCATGCCATCTGTGTTTATTGCCTTGGTGCGATTCACCTATAAGAATCATGCAGTGTCTGCCATTCCTTCAGCTCTAGGGTGCTGCAGGAAAGGAAAAATAAACTGATTTTGAAGGGCCTAGTTAAGCCCGCCTTTGAAGAGGATCTAGAGTCTGCTTCTTCTACTGGCAAGTCTAAATCTACCAGAACTAAGAAAAGATCTCTGGCTCCATCTAGTTCTTCGGAGCCCCTGGAGAAGATTTTGAAAGTAGTTACTACCTCCTCGGTTCCTTTGGCTTCGGAGCCACAGGACAAGCTCTTTGTTTTGGATACTGCCTCCTCGGCTCCATTGTCCTCGGGGTCGCAGGAGGTATCTGTGGTACTGGAGTCGACCACGACTCCGATTTTTTTGGAGCCAATTCGGAGCCGGTCACCCAGTGTTTGGCAGGAGTCCATAGGTAGGAGATCCCCATTTCCTTCAGTTTCCTCCAAATGCTCGAGGTTGTCTGATTTGGATGTGGATAGGGTGGTCCAGAGGCTCCTTCCGTTGCCGGTGTTGGCCAAATTGTTTTCGGCTCCGACCCATTCGGCTCCGGAGCCTGCCCCCTTGTCGGTACAGATGATTCCTCCTCCGAGCACCTCTGTGTCATCGGAGCCGGAGTGCTTGGCGCCAAGTGATGTCCTTGCGCCAGCTCCGATACCCCTGGTGGGTTTATTGGAGCCAACATCGGCTCCAACCATTTCGGTTCCGTCATCTGGTTTCGGCACTCGGGTTTCCTCGGTCGGGCCCGAGGGGGATGCATCGGGACTTCTGTCGGCTCCGAGTCTCCCTCTGGGGGCTTCGGCTAGGGGGACCCCGACCCCGGTTGTGGTCTCAGAGACGGGTCAGTCCTCGGATTTGGGGGGTTTCGAGGCTATGAGGAGCGCACTGGCCAGGTCGTCAGTGACATCACTTGGATCGATCACTCCGTCCCCATACATTCCGGCTGGAGCCTCTGATTCCCCCCTATCCATGGACAGTGGAGCTCAAAGGCCTGAGGACACCCCCATGAGTGGTCCCCAACTTTCTGAGGGCCCCTCAGAGTCTGTGCCTGAGGAGCCTCCCAGGAAGAAGTTGTGCAAGAGGAAGCACATAGACTCCCAAGACGAGTCCATCACCTCTGATACCAACCTCGAGGATGCAGAGGAGTCCCCTAAGTCATCCTCTTATGATATCTCTTTCTCCGACATCCTGGAGATATTGAGGCAGAGAGGCGACTGGCCTTCCAAGTCCCCCTCTGAGGAGGAGTCGGTATTCCTCAAGGCCTTCAGAGCTCAACCTTCCGCCTCCTGGGTGTCTCCACCCTTCGATGAACTCTTGGACCTGATTTGTCGAAGGGTGTGGGAGCACCCTGATTCTGTGGAACTGGTGCCCAGTCGTATGAATAAGTTCCTGTCTGCTCCCCCAGGGAAAGAGTTCTTGACAAAAGGAGTCCCCGTAGATGCCATGGTGGTGGCGTCAGCCACTCAGCAGAAAGATGCATAGGCTTCTTCTTCCGTCCATCCTCCTAACAGGGAGTCCAGGAGTATGGATCAGTATGGGAAGCGTACCCTGTCTTCAGCGACCTTTACACTGCGGACGCTGAATTACCTTTGTCACTTTACTCGGCTCCAGAGAGATCTCCACAAAGAGTTTGGAGATACCTTGATGGGTAACATGCCTGAGGTGGTAGCGCAGACTGTTAACTCCCAGTTGTCTACCCTTGGTTCCATTGTCAACTCGTCCATGAGGCTCATATCTTATGCAGCCGAGGCGGCGAGTAGGGCAGCTAGTTCAGGTTTGGCTCTTAGGAGGCAAGCCTGGATGCGCCTATGTCACTTCGCGGAGGCCTTCAAGTCTTCGTTCACTGACGCCCCCTTCGATGGGTCCTCTCTTTTCGGACCCAAAGTGAAAGATACTCCCACGAGATGTGAGCAGGACTGTAAGACCTTATCTGCCGTAGGGGCCCGTTTTTCTCTTCCCTCTAGGCCTTATCCCAAGGCTCAGAGAGGAGGGAAGATGTGGTTCAAGAAGTCACAAAAGTCTTTCCCCGCCACTCATGGTGAGCCCCCCTCCAGAGGCAGAGGAGGGGGGAATTACTCTGGAAGACGCCATCCTAGGGGCAGAGGAGGTCCCCGCAATTTGGGAGACCGCGACTCCTTTCGCGGATCTTCCTATCAGCATCCCTGAGGGATTGCCCGACTGTGCTATTCCGGAGCCAGTCGGGGGCCGTTTTTTGAGGCATCTTCAAGCCTGGGAGATCATCACCCAGGATCGATGGGTGCTTCGAATAATTACCGGAGGTTACACCATTCCCTTTACTTCATCCCCTCCCCCAATCAGAAAAATCCCGGACGTTCCACCCAGTCAAAGGGATCAAGCAGCACTAGAGATATCAAAGCTGCTAGAAAAAGGAGTCATCCAACCGGTCCCCTCAGACCAGATCGGATCAGGAACTTACTCAAGACTCTTTTTGGTGCTGAAAAAAGCAGGGGACCTGTGACCCATTCTGGATCTCAGCCGATTGAATCACTACGTCTTGAAGTCCAAATTCCAAATGGTCACTCTTCAGTCCATCGTCCCATTGCTGGGAGAGGGAGTATGGATGTGCTCCATCAACCTCAAGGATGCCTATTACCACATCAAGATGAACAAGGCATCCAGGAATCATTTACGCTTCCGGCTGGGAGCCAGTCATTTCCAGTTTCGTGCCAGGCCCTTTGGTCTCACCACAGCCCCCAGGGTGTTTACCAAGTGTTTGGTAGTGGTGACAGCTCACCTGAGACGTCTAGGATTCCAGGTGTTTCCTTACCTGGATGATTGGCTCCTTACCGCCCCCACCAGGCATCTCCTCATTCGTGCCAGGGAGGCTACCATTACCCTTTGCCAAAGGCTAAGAATTACATTAAACTGGGAAAAATCTGCCTTGCTGCCCTCACAGCGTGTTTTATTTATAGGCCCAGAGCTAGACTCTGTTCAAATTAGGGCCTTTCTACCTCTAGAAAGGATAAGAGTGCTGCAATCTCAAGTTCAAGCTTTGTTGCCCCACAAGAAGGTCCAAGCCAGGTTAGTTCTTCAGCTATTGGGATCCATGGCGGCTACCATCATGCTAGTGCCCTTAGCCAGGCTACACATGCGGATCCTCTAGTGGCTCCTTTCAGTCCAGTGGTCCTTTCAAAAATTCCCTCTCTCTCATCCAATTCTCCTCACGGAACAATGCAGACAGGATCTCCGTTGGTGGCTATGTTCCTCCAACCTGGACAAGGGGAGGAATCTAGTTCCTTTGTCTCCTGCTGCCACAATGACCACGGACGCTTCCCAGATAGGGTGGGGGGGCATTATCTGGGCAGAACGGTCCAAGGCACGTGGCAGGATCACGAGGTACACTTACACATCAATGTCCTAGAGATGAGAGCGGTGCTATTAGCGTTGCAAGCACTCCAGAGCTCTCTTTCCCGGGGAACGATTGCAATTCACTCGGACAGCATGTCAGTTGTGTGGTACCTGGACAAACAAGGAGGAACCAAGTCTTACCCCCTTTGCAGAGAAGCCATGAGAGTGTGGCATTGGGCAGTGTCTTCCCAACGGTTTCTAGTGGCAACGCACATTCCGGGAAAGTCCAACGTGATAGCAGACAGGCTAAACAGAGCTATTCTGATGCCTTACGAGTGGTCTCCGAACAACCGAGTTGCGACTCGGATCTTCAGCAGGTGGGGTCAGCCTTGCTGCGATCTCTTTGCCAGTCCTCTCAATGCCAAATGCAGCAACTACTTTACCCTGATCTCCCCACAGGGGAGTCAGCCAGGGACGCACTAGTCCACGGTTGGCCTCCCGGTCTGCTCTATGTCTTTCCTCCGTTTCCTCTGTTACCAAGAGTGATTCAGAAAGCCATATACTTGGGAAGCAAGATGATTCTAATTGCCCCACACTGGCCCCGCCAAGTCTGGTTCCCCTTTCTTCAGCAGTACACAGTGGACGGTCCTTGGACTCTGGATCCAGTGCCAGACTTATTGACTCACATGTCGGGACAGTCCCACCCCTCCCTACAGTCCCTCGGGTTGACAGCCTGGCTGCTCCACTTCCATCATTAGTTAGACTACATTCCCTTTCACCTGAGGTGGTGCATATCCTATCGTCATCTCACAAGTCCTCCACCAGAAGATTTTACTCCAGCAAATGGAAGAGATTTTCCATCTGGGCTCAGGCCCAAGGTCTGGACCCTTTCACAGCCCCTATATCGGCGGTCTTAGACTTTTTAGCTATGCTCTTCTGACAGGGCTCCGCTGCCTCGACCATTAAGGTGCAGCTGGCGGCCATTGCTACCTTCCATGTATCCTACGAGCCCGCTCTTATGGGCCATAAACTTTGTAAGGCCTTTTTGAAAGGAGCCTGGTTACTTCGCCCTCCTGTGTCAGAACCCGTCATGCCATGGGATTTAAATCTGGTGTTGCAAGCCATCACTTCTCCGCCCTTTGAGCCAGCTGCCATTTGCAAACTAAAATTCTTATCCTGGAAGACGGCGTTCTTGGTTGCCATCACTTTGGCTAGAAGAGTATCAGAACTTCAAGTGTTGTCCATTAAACCCCCATATTTGATCTTCCATAAGGACAGGGTATCCTTGAGACTTAATCCATCCTTCCTTCCTAAGGTGTCTTCCACGTTTAGCCTCCACCAATCCATTGAGTTACCGGTGTTTTTTCCAAACTTCTCCAACAAAGCAGAGTTCAAATTTCATCAACTGGATGTGCATAAACAACTGAGATTCTAGTTACACAGGACAAAACATGTAAGGAAATCGGATCAATTGTTTGTGTCCTTCTCAGAGAATAGAACGGGTGACCCTGTTTCCAAGTGCACAATTTCTAAGTGGATTAAGGATTGCATTTCCTTTATTTACTCATCAGCAGACAGAAATTTACCATTCCCAGTTAAAGCTCATTCCACCAGGGCAGTCTCGACTTCGATAGCGTATCATGCCAGGCTTTCCTTGGATGACATTTGTGCAGCAGCCACCTGGGCTTCTCATCATACCTTTATCTCTCATTACAAGCTGGACGTGGCATCTAGAGGCTGGGCTTCCTTTGGTTCCACGGTTCTCAGGAGTATTTTCCTATGAGCCTCCCGGGTTAGAGGTGCTAGGGACGCTGTCCCGTCAGTAATGAATGTAGGCGAGATAGGATCACATAACATCAGTTAGTTATGTACTCACCATAACGATCGATGTATGTGGTCTATCTCGCCTACATTCTTACGTACCCTCCCACCTGCCCCCTTCCTGATGGATTTGGAGGAAAATTGCTCTGAGACCCTTCAAAATTGGTTATTTGTTCCTTTTTCCTGGTTGGCGATATTCCTCTTAGTGAGGGTTGTGTATGTGGAGTGATTGCAATGTATGCAAACAAGATCTGGGGGTTGGGGCGAGGTGCATCCTGGGATACCGGGTTAGCCCAGCCAATTAGAGACTTTGTGCTAGAGAAAAATAGTCAGCCGAGTCGGAGCCGATTCTCGGCTCGGAACCCATCAGTAATGAATGTAGGCGAGATGGACCACATACATCGATCGTTATGGTGAGTACATAACTAACTGTTTCTTCGGATCCAGCGGTTCCTTCTCATCGGAGCAGAGGTGCTTTTGAGGCCATAGGAGAGTAATGTCCCAAAGGACATCCACAACTTCAGGACCAACTACCTCTTCCCCAAAAGTGCCTGTGTCTACTTCTGCCTCACAGAGCCCTTTGAGGTCTAGAGACCCTGAGCCTCAGGAAGCCCCACTGGGTGGTCCCTGCTCTTCCGAGACCTCACCAGAAGCTCCCACTGATGAGGTTCCCAGGAAGAGAATTTGCAAGAGGAAGCATCTAGATTCCCCACAGGAGTCTCTCACATCTGACACTGACTTAGATAAATCAGAATGGTCCCCACGGTCCCCCTCTGAAGATATCTCATTTGCAGATATATTGGAAATCCTTAAGCAAAGGGGTGGCTGGAAGCCCACCAACCCTACTGAAGATGAGTCGGTCCTCCTGAAAGCGTTTGGCGTCTCAGTCCTCCACCTCTTGGGTGTCTCTGCCCTTCGATGAGCTTATGGAGCTGGTCTCAAGAAGGGCGTGGGAGTCTCCGGACACCATGGAGCCTGTCCCTAGGAGGCCCAATAAATTTATTTCTGCCCCTCATGATAAGACCTTTCTCATTAAGGGAGTGCATGTTGATGCCATGGTGGTGGCGGAAGCCACCAAAAAGGAGATGTCAGAAACTTCTTCCTCTATCCATCCTCCTAACAGGGACTCTAGGATCATGGATAGGTACAGGAAGCGCATGTATAGTTCATCGACTCTTGCCATGTGTTCATTGAACTACCTTACACATTTCACAAGACTGCAAAGAGACCTCCTAAAAGAGCTTGGAGATACTCTATAGGGTATGGTAGCTGAGGGAGCTTCAGACAAGGTTGCATCCCATCTTTCTACCCTTAATTCCATAGTGAACTCTTCTATGTGTCTAATCTCATATGCAGCTGATGGAAAGAGTAGGGCAGCAGGTACAGGAATTGCTCTCAGGAGGGACTCCTGGATGCACTTATGTTCCTTTGTGGAACCCTTTAAGTCATCCTTTGTCAACACCCCTTTTGATGGCTCGTCTCTTTTCGGGCCCAAAGTTAAGGAAACTTTGACCAGGTGTGAGCAGGAAGGAAAGACTCTGTCTGCCGTCAGAGTCCATTTTTTTTCCACCCCTACTAAACCCTACCCTAAGGGTCAAAAGGGAAGAAAGATGTGGTTCCGAAAATCCCAAGGAGCCTTTCTGGACACACGAGGTAAACCCCTCTCCAGGGGCAGAGGAGGGGACAATAATAGAAGACGCCACCTTCACCGCAGAGGGGGTCCACAAAACCAGGGCGACAGAGACCAGTTCATTGGGTAACCCTACCAGCGCTCCTGAAAGGAGGCCTGACTGTCCTACTCTGGAGGCAGTCGGGGGTCGCTTATCTTTGTATTCCACCCCCCCACCCCCCGTTGATAACAAAAATCCCGGACGTTCACCCCTGATGACGTCTCTTTCTGAGACATCCTTGACGTTTTAAAGCAGAGGGGTGACTAGAAGCCTTCCAACCCTTCCTCTGAGGAGTCTGTGTTCCTGCAGGCTTTCAGTGCCCAGCCATCTACCTCTTGGGTGACCCTGCCTGCCGACAAGCTAGTCCAGCTCATAGTGCAATGCACATAGAAGAACCCTGACTCTACTGAGGCGATCCCTCGGAGGCCTGACAAAATTCTTTCCCCTCCTAAGAAGAACCCACATTGGTCCAGAGGGTTACCTGTTGACGCTATGGTGGTGGCAGTGGCCACGAAAAAGGATCTGGTTGAAGAGAGTCCTGCTGTCTGTCCGCCCAACATGGAGTCCCGGTCCGTAGACAGATTGGGGAAGCGAGTCTTTGCATCAGCGACCTTTGCCATTCGGTCCCTGAACTATTTGGCACATTTTACGAGGCTCCAAAGAGACTTGATCTCAGAACTCTCTAGAACACTTGTAGGACAGGTGTCTGAAGAAGTATGGGACAAATTTGACTCGCAGCTTGCTACCCTGGAATCGATCTCCAAGTCGTCCATGAGGTTGCTTTCACATGCAACTGAAGGAGCAGCTAGAGCTGCAGGTTCAGGCATAGTTATGAGGCGTCATGCCTGGATGCACATTTGTGACCTCACAGATCCCTTCAAGTCTTCCTTTCTGAATGCTCTCATCGAGGCATCTTCCCTTTTTGGTTCCATAGTAAAGGACACACTTGCCAGGTGCGAACAGGACGGCAAGACTCTCTCTGCCATAGGCCTTCGTTTTTAAAGCCCTCAACATTCCTTTTCCAGGAACCAGAGGAGTGGGAAGATGTGGCACATAAAATCTCAGGGTCCTTTTGGTACCGCACGTGGTGATGATACCCCCAGAGGCTATGAGGATCAGTTTGCATTTCAACCGATGAGCTTTCTTTAAGAACTGTGGAATCAGAGGAATGGGGGGATAAGCAGAATGAAGTCCCGTGGGCCAATTGTGAATCAGAGCATCCCTCGGGGACTCTCCCTTTGGGAAGATTAGGGCAAAATAGCTGCTCCACTTGTTGTTCAATGGAGAGGCGAAAAGGTCACAGCACAGCTGGCCCCAGCAGCAGAAAATTTCTGCCACCACATCAGGATTGAGGGACCACTCGTGGTGCAGGAGAATACATCTGCTCAACTTGTCCGCAATCACTTTGGAGCTCCCTGGGATATGCGTTGCTATCAGAAAGTGGTTGGAAGCTATCTTCCACTGCCAAATCCTCATGGCCTCTTGACACAAGGGGTAGGACTCAGTTCCTCCTTGCTTGTTGATATACCCCTATCATCTTGCCCCCTAAAGACTGTTCTTTTTGGTCCAAAGATATTCCAGTTGGCTTTATGGTGGTGGCAGCTGCCACTAAGAAAGAGCTAGCTAAACAAAACTCTACTGTCCACCTACCTAATAGAGAGTCTAGAATGATGGGCAGGTTCAGCAAGCTCTTTTACTCTTCAACCACTTTCACGCTGAGATTGCTCAACTACCTGTCACATTTTACTCGCCTGCAGAGAGACCTGGTCAAAGAAATGTCTGACTCAGCGGAGGCCACACTGACTGAGGACTATGGGAAAGTTTCTCCAAAGCTGGCCGCTCTTTCTTCTCTTGCCAATTCATCCATGAGGCTCATCTCTCACTCAGCAGAGGGTACTTCACAGGCAGTCAACACTAGCATTGCTGTGCACAGACATGCCTGGATGAGTCTTTGTGACTTCGCGACACACCTGGCTCCGACTATGTCAGTTCTCAGAACCCTTCAAGGCGTCATTCACCAATGCCCCATACAACTGTTCCTCCCTGTTTGGGAAGTCGGTACGCGAGACATTGGTCCAGAGTGAGCAGGATGGGTAGACACTGTCTGCCATTGTGATCCGCTTCTCTCACCCTCAAAGATCCTTTTCTAGGAATCAGTGAGGCTCTAAGAAGAGATGGTTCTGGAAGTCGCAGGTGTTTTCCTGGGACACTAAGGACTCACCATCCCCTAGAGGCAGAGGGCGTTTTGACAGATGCCGCCCTAGAGGCAGAGCAGGGTCAGAGAAATTACAGGTGTTGAGAACCATTCTCAGACAGACCCACAGAGTAGCCCTGAAGGGCTTCCCGACTGCTCTTCTCTGGAGGCAGTCAGGGGCTGGTTATTGCTACACCCAACGGAATGGGAGTCCATAACAACAGATCGTTGGGTGTTGCAGATCATATCCAGAGGCTATTCAATCTTGTTCCTCAAACCACCCCTACCACTGAAATACCTCCCGGAAGGTCCACCCGCTCAGAGGGAGGAAGCAGCACTAGAAATAGAAAAGCTGCTAAGAAAATTAGTCAACCAGCCTGTCCCCCTCGACCAGTCTGGATCAGGCATTTATTCCAAGTTCTTTTTAGTGCCAAAGAAAATGGGGGTCCTAAGACCTTTTTGGATCTATCCACCTTGAACCTGTCAGTGGCCAAAGCAAAAATCCGGATGGTCATGCTTCAATCTATCCTTCCCTTCCTGCAGGTGAATGACTTGATGTGCTTGATCAACCTCCAAGATGTGTACTATCATATCAAGGTGAACAAGCGCTGTCGGAGGGTCCTCCACTTCTGGCTAGGAGCCGATCATTACCAGTTCACAGCCCTCCCCTTTAGTCTCACCACAGCCCCCAGGGTATTCACCAAAGTGATGGCTGTAGTAGCAGCTCACCTGAGGCTTCAGGGTATTTAGGTTTTCCCTTACCTGGACGATTGGCTCCTCGCTGCCCCTTCCGAGCATCAACTTTACCAAACCAGGGACTACTTCCTTCTACTAGTACAGAGGTTGGGCATCACCATCAATCTTAGCAAGCCATCTTTGGTCCCAGTTCAGACCTTAGACTTCATTGGTGCGCACTTAGACACTATTCAGACAAACGTTTTTCTTACTCCAGACAGGATACACAGTCTAAAGCTACATGTTCTTTATGTCCTACAAGTCCAGTTTCTGACAGCAGAAGCAGTACTGTGGGAGTTGGGGCCTATGGCAGCCACTGTCAATCTGCTACCTTTAGCCTGCTTTCACATATGTATTTTTGCCAATCAATGGTCCTTGATAGATCTGCTATTGTCTTATCCTGTTCGTATCTCTCTAGTGTGCAGGGACTGTCTTCGGTGGTGGATTCAATCCCAGGACCTGGTTCTGGAATGTCCTTTTCTCCGGTCATTCCCCAAGGCCACTGTGACTACGGATGCCTCCCAGTTTGGGGGGGGGCGGCACTGCTCGGGGAGGACAGTTCAAGGCATGTGGTCCCCATCTGAGACCAGTTTGCATATCAGCGTCCTGGAGATAAGGGCGGTCCTTTTCATGTTGCAGGCTCTACATGCCCATCTTCCCCTAGGGACAATTGCCATCCAGACAGACAACATGTCAGTGGTCTGGTACATCATCAAACAGGGGGGAACCAGATTTTGCCCCCTTTGTCGCAAAGCCATGAGAATGTGGGAATGGGCGATCTCAGTGGTCCAACATTCTAGCGGACAGGCTCAGCAGATCTATCCTGATGCCATACGAGTGATCTCTGAATCCTTCAGGGGCGGAACAGATCTTTCAAAAGTGGGGTCAGCCTTGCTGCGATCTGTTCGCATCTCCTTTCAACGCACAGTACAGCAAGTTCTTCGCTCTGAACCCTCCTCAGGGGAAAGCCCCCAGAGACATTCTGATTCATGCTTGGCCTCCCAGTCTGCTATACGCTTATGCTCCTCTGCCCTTGATACCAACATTTCTTCACAAATCTGGCAGGCTGGGGAGCTTTGTGATCCTCATTGCCCCATTCTGGCCTCGCCAAGTCTGGTTTCCTCTCTATGGTCTCATCTAGAGCTCCACCTTGGACTTTGGATCCAGTTCCAGATCTCATTTCTCATCCCTCTGGGATTCCACATCCAGACCTGGGCAGTCTGAAGCTCACAGCTTGGCTGCTCCAGTTCTCTTGATTATTAGGACTCCTGGCTTATCTTCTCCTGTAAAAAGCATTATGGTGGAGGCTCATAAGAATTCCAGCAGGATGGTCTACAGTAGCAAGTGGGACATTTTTCTATATGGGCTTTGAAACATTCATTGGATCCCTTTACTGCTCCAGCTTCTGTGGTGTTGGAATTCTTAGCAGGGATTTTTCAACAAGGCGCCAATTAGTCCACAGTCAGTGTCCAACTGGCTGCAATTTCTAATTTTTATGTGGGGGGAAATATGACTTTGTTGGCTTCTTCCAAGCTTTGCAAGACCTTCCTTAAGGGTACTTTCCTTCTAAGACCCCGGATGAAGGATTCTACGCCTCCATGGGACCTTACTTTGGTGCTTTAGGCTTAATCTCACCCCCTTTCGAACCTGCAACCTTGGTAGTTTTGCATTTTCTGTCCTGGAAGACTACCTTTTTAGTTGCCATTACTTCTGCCAGGAGGGTATCAGAACTCCAAGCATTATCAATCAAGGCTTCTTATATGATTTTGTATATGGATAGGGTGTCATTGTGTACTAACCCATCTTTTCTTACCAAGGTAGCATCAGAAGCCAATATTAATCAGATGATCAATCTACCAGTCTTCTTTCCACATTTTCAGATGAAAGGAGAATGTGCATAGGCAATTACATTTCGATTTGCACAGGACAAAAGCCTTTCGTAAATCTGATCAACTTTTCATCTATTACTCAAATCCCTTTTTAGGGAAACCAGTTTCCAAAGTCACTATTGCCCACTGGATTTCCCAAAGTATTATTCGGGCATATTCTGTCAGGGGAATTTCTCCGCCAGGTCAGGTAAAAGCACATTCGGCCAGATCTATAACTACTTCAGCAGCCTTTTGTTCTCAAATGTCGTCGGATAATATCTGTTCTGCAGTTACTTGATCCTCTTCTCATACCTTTATTTCACATTATAAAGTAGATATTGTATCCAGGAACAGGGCATACTTTGGCTCCACTGTGCTCCAGAATATCCTTCCATGAAGACCACCCAGGTGTCTGGAAGCTGGGGACTGTCCCACAGGTTGAAAATCAAATTAAATCAACTGTTTCAGATGAAGAAGTTATGTACTCACCATAACGTTCCATCTGAGTAGTTGTACTTAATTTGCCTTCAACCATCCCCCCCCTCCTTCTTCCAACCTTATTAGAACTGTGTTGGCCAAAGAAATGTGGAAGTCAGACACCTTAGGGATGTCCTTTGTCATGCTTGTCTCTTGTCTTTTTTCGGTTGCCAGTAGTGGCAAGGTCTGGTTGGGTCTGGTATAACTTATGGGTTGGACATCAAACTCGATCTGAAGGGAGGAAGGAGACAGGGGGTTTATGGGTAAGGGGAGGAGCTTTGAGCTCAGCTCAGATGCTGGATATGCGGCCAAGTCGGATCTGTTACAGATCCGTAACCCACAGGTTGAAGACAAATGAAGTACAACTACTCAGATGGAATGTTGTGGTGTGCATAACTTCTTTTTTACAGCAGTTGTGTGACAGTTTTGTATGCTAGAAAACTGCCACAAAAATGCTCTAAAACATAATCTGATGTTGTTAATTTTCTTTCCGTTCATCACTGATGGGTTCGGAACCGAGTTGGGCTATTACCAAGCTCGCACTAGCCAAAAAAAATTCTCGAGCTAAGTCTCTACCCAGAATGCCCTTCTCCCTGTTACCTCAGATCTCGTTTGCCGCTTAGCCGTAAAGCCGCGTTTCAGCTGAGCTCTCAGCTAAGTGAAATCTTTTTTGATATTTGTGTAAAATGTTTTGGATATCTTCACATTTTACCAAATGTTTAGTATTGCTAGTGTCTTTTCTTTGGTCTAACCTTATTCTTTCCACTCTATCCATTGTTACCATTGGTAAACTTCTTCAAGTACCATTGTTAATACAGCCTTTTCCCTTACTCTTGTGGTATTTCTTCAATACCATAGCTGGGATCATTTCTCCTGTTTAACCTGTTAGCTTTTATCTTTATTCAGATGTTTCCCTTTCTTCTCTTCATACAGTGTATTGTTATATTGGTGATTTCCTTGTGATTTTTTGAGCGGAGTTGACTTCATTATTGTTGGATTATATAGTTGGTTCTGGTGTCCTTTTCTACCAAGATGTCGGATAAGAAGGGTACTTGAGGCTTTAAGCACTGTAAGGGCAAGTTACCTAACAGTGATTCTCATGATGACTGTGTATACCGTTTAGGAGTGGCCCATTTTTCGGTGCAGTTTCCATGTGATATTTGTCAGAGCTTCAGCCAACACACTCTTAATTACTGCACAAATAAGCTCATTCTGAAGGGGTTACTCAAGTCTCCCTTCTCAGAGGCGTTTCTGTGATGGAGGTCTCAACCCCTCCTTCTAAGGACAAAAAGAGATCCCATTCTGTTCCTTTTTCACCATCGGGTGATCAGAGCAAACCTCGGAAATCTAAGGTCCCTAAGTTATTGTCAGAGCATAAATCTGCCTCTTCAGCTCTGCCTTCCTTGGCTCCAACCATCTCAAAACCTTCGATACTGAAACCTATTTTGGCACAGGTTCTGCCTCCAGCACTGATCATAGATCTTACTATGCCTATTTCAACTTCGGCACCTGTAGCCACTTTGGCTCAGGGCACACCTTTGACTATGCCATCAGTTTCCATTTTGGAACCAAACAGTTCGGCTCCCAGTGCCACTTCCGCACCGAGAGTTGTACTGACCTCACTGGATCTGACCCCTTTGCTTCTGGTCTCGAAACTAGAGACTTCGGTGCTGGCAGACCTTGCACCATGGACCCGATACTCCTCCCTCCATAGACTCGCTTCTGGGCCAAGCGTATAGCCCATTCCTTGAACGTTCTGACTCTCCATCTGGAGTATCCACTAGATCCACCAGGAGCCTTTCTGAACACACACCTTGTGGGCCAGCTGTTGGTAGCCAGGGGGTTCCCTCACTTTCTAAAACCCATCCACCTGCAGTACTTGGGTTGCCTTATCCACGGACTCCATCTTACACTCCTTCTTCGACCATCTCGGCTCCAAAGACTTCTGCTCCAACATCTTTTTTGGAATCCATCACCTCGGCACCTACGTTGCATCTCACTCCAGCTCCAAGTTTGTCCCTTTGGTCTTCGGTTCCCACTGAACCAGTCCTTCCTCAATCTGGGGATTGGGGGACGGGCACATCAGCCTGGGGTACGGGGCCGACTTTCTCCTCAGTTCCTTCCTCGGCGCTGATGGCTGCGTCTGTACCGATCCTGCTTGAGGCTCCCTTCGTTGGGGTGGGTCCATTGGAGCGGAGTGTGACCCCGGTCCCGAGGTTGTCTTTCTCGGTTCCATGCTCCCATCCCTCTTTGGGTGGGCGTGCCTTTCGTGTGATGGAGAGGGCTTTTGCTTCTGGGAGCACTCCTTTGATGTCGGAACTCCAGTTTTCACCCCCTGAGCTACAAATGTCACAGACCCCCCCCCCAGGACACTGGGCAGAAAAGCCACACGACACCCCTGTTCAGGGTAGCCACTCTTCCGAGTCCTCCTCAGTGACCTCCACTGAGGAGCCCCCTTGAAAGAAGACATGCAAAAGAAAGCATGTGGACTCGCCTGAGGAGTCCTTAACGGAAGATATGGATTACGATGATGATGATGAAGCGTCCCCATGGTCACCTCCTGATGATGTCTCCGGAGATGTTAAAGCAGAGAGGTGACTGGAAGCCCTCCAACCCTTTGTCTGAGGATTCCGTGTTCCTGCAGGCTTTTTGTGCCCAGCCTTCTACCTCTTGGGTGACACTGCCTGCCGACTAGCTCGTCCAGCTCATCGTGCACTGCATGTGGAAGGACCCTGATTCCATTGAGGCAATCCCCCGGAGACCAGACAAAATTCTTTCCCTTCCCAAGGAGAATCCACACTGGTCAAAGGGTTGCCAGTTGATGCTATGGTGGTGGCGGTGGCCATGAAAAACGACTTGGCTGAGGAAAGTCCCTCTGTCCACCCGCCCAACAGGGAGTCCAGGGTGGTCGACAGACTTGGGAAGCGCGTTTTTGCATCAGGGACCTTTGCTATATGATCCCTGATTTATTTGGCACGTTTTACAAGGCTCCTGAGTGACTTGATCTCTGAACTCTCTGGGAGGCTTACAGGACAGTTGTCTGACGAGGTCAGGTATAAAGTGGCCTCGCAGCTCGTAAACCTATGACCAAAGGGGCGGCTAGAGCAGTATGTTCGGGCATTGCTATGAGGCTTCATGCCTGGATGCTCATCTGTGACCTTGCAGATCCCTTCAAGTCTTCCTTTCCCCAAATAGGAGATGTCAGAAACTTCTTCCTCTATCCATCCTCCTAACAGAGACTCCAGGATCATGGATAGGTACAGGAAGTGCATGTATAGTTCAGCGACCTTTGCCATGTGTTCACTGAACTACCATACACATTTCACAAGACTGCAAAGAGACCTCCTAAAAGAGCTTGGAGATACTCTACAGGGTACAGTAGCTGAGGGAGCTTCAGACAAGGTTGTGTCCCATCTTGCTACCCTTAATTCAATAGTGAACTCTTCTATGCATCTAATCTCATTTGCAGCTGATGGAACGAATACGGCAGCAGGTACAGGAATTGCTCTCAGGAGGCACTCCTGGATGCGCTTATGTTCCTTTGCGGAGCCCTTTAAGTCATCCTTTGTCAACAACCTTTTTGATGGCTCGTCTCTTTTCGTGCCCAAAGTTAAGGAAACTTTGACCAGGTGTGAGCAGGAAGGAAAGACTCTGTCTGCCGTCAGAGTCCATTTTTCCACCCCTACTTAACCCTACCCTAAGGGTCAAAAGGGAGGAAAGATGTGGTTCCAAAAATCCCAAGGAGCCTTTCTGGACACACGAGGTAAACCCCTCTCCAGGAGCAGAGGAGGGGACAATAATGGAAGATGCCGCCCTCACCGCAGAGGGGGTCCACAAAACCAGGGCGATAGAGACCAGTTCGTTGGGAAGCCCTACCAGCACTCCTGAAAGGAGGCCCAACTGTTCTACTCTGGAGGCAGTCGGGGGTCGCTTATCTTTGTATCCCCCCCCCCCCCCGTTGATAACAAAAACCCTGGACGTTCCACCCAGTTATAGGGAACAAGCAACAGTAGAGGTCCAAACGTTGCTAGAAAAATGAGTCATCCAGCCAGTCCCAGCAGACCAGATAGGATCTGGAACTTACTCAAGATTCTTTTTAGTTCCAAAAAAGACAGGGGACTAGAGACCTATTTTGGACCTCAGCAGGCTAAACAGATCTGTCAAGATGGAGAAGTTCCGGTTAATCGCACTACAGTCGATACTTCCCTTCTTAGGGAAAGACAATTGTATGTGCTTGATAGATCTCCAGGATGCATACTACCACATAAAAATGGCCAGACCATCCAGGGATCATCTGCACTTCCGGCTGGTTGCCAGTCATTACCAGTTTTGAGCCCTGCCCTTTGGTCCTACTAGAATCCCCAGAGTGTTCACAAAATGTATGGCAGTGGTCACGGCTCACCTGAGGCATTTGGGATTCCAGGTATTTCCGTACTTAGACGACTGGCTCCTCACTGCCACCACCAGGCATCAGCTGATACAAGCCAGGGACACCACTCTTACTCTTTGCAATCAGCTGGGTATTACCATAAACTCAGAACAATCTGCCTTGTCGCCATCGCAACATATCGTTTTTATCAGAGCACAACTGGACACCACCACCACTTTAAAAGTTCCATCAGAAAGAATATCAGTACTTCGTCAGCAAATTCAGAATGTCATATCCAGAGACAAGGTGCCAGCCTCAGAAGTGCTAAAATTGTTGGGGATGATGGCAGCTGCAATAATAGCGATTCCGTTGGGTCGTATGCACATGCGGATGCTACAATGGCTTCTGTTCATGCAATGGTCTTATCAAGAGCTCCCAATGTCACATCTCATTATTCTAACAAACAAATGCAAAAAGGATCTTCGGTGGTGGTTGACCTCTCTGCAAGTAACAATAGGTCGTCCTTTTATCCTACCCTCACCATCGGCCGCGGTGACCATGGATGCTTCCCTGATCGGGTGGGGGGCATTTTCAGGGAAGAACAGCCCAAGGCACATGGTCCAAACAAGAGACACTTCTGCATATCAATGTCTTGGAGATGAGAGTGGTACTCTTGGCGTTGCAATACTTTCAGGACTCTCTCCCTCTGGGGACAATTGCGATTCAGACAGGCAATATGTCGGTGTTCTGGTACTTAAACAAACAAGGAAGAACCATGCCCTATCTCCTTTGTCAAAAGGCCCTAAGAGTATGGCAGTGGGCTACATCCACCCAGCGCTTTCTGATAGCAATGCACATCCCGGGGAAATCCAATGAGATTGCAGACAAACTGAGCAGGGCAATTTTGTTGCCTCACGAGTGGTCCCTCAAACAAGAAATAGCAGGAAGAATATTCTGCAAATGGGGCCAGTCTTGCTGCGATCTCTTTGCATCCCCCATGAACACAAAATGCAGAAGCTACTTTGCCCTGATTCCCCCTCTGGGAGATTTCCCAAGGGACGCACTCGTACACAATTGGCCTCTGGGTCTCCTTTATGCAATCCCACCAATTCCCCTCATACCCAAAGTATTACAGAAAGCCAAAGCCCTGGGAAGGACCATCATTCTAATAGCCCCTCATTGGCCTCGTCAGCTCTGGTTCCCTTCTTTCGACCTCATCTGTTGGTAGAGCCTTGGATTCTGGACCCAGTTCCGGACCTTCTGATGCACTCATCAGGGGCTCTTCATCCTTCCCTTCAGTCCCTAAAATTGACAGCTTGGCTGCTCCAATTCCCAACATAGCCAGGTTCCATAACCTCTCAAGTGAAACACAACATATCTTAATATCTTCTCATAAATCCTCTACTAGGAAGTTGTACCTCAGCAAATGGAAGAGATTTTCCATATGGGCTTCTCAGAATAACATTGATCTTTACCAAGCCTCTGTTTCCTCTATACTAGAATTTTTGACTATGCTTTTTAACAAAGGAGCGGCGGCAGCTACAATTCATGTACAGCTTGCCGCCATCTGTAATTTTCATCTTGGTACTGAAGGCTTTAACATAATGTCACACAAGCTATCCAAAGCCTTTCTCAAAGGGACTTTCCACCTTAGACCACCAGTTAGATCCCCTTATACCCCCTGGGACATAAAATGTTAAGTTGTCTATCTCACCTTCATTCTTGCTGTTTTGGATCGGAGCCAATCCTCGGCTCCGACTCAGCCATCTTCAATAGCTTATGAGCTGTTTACTGGCTCGAGGCTATCCCTTATCCCATAATGCCTAGCGATAGCTACCCAGATCTTGTTTGCTGCTTCAGCTACGAGGTGTGTCGTTTTGTGGCTCAGGCTTGTATTTTTCAAATTTTTTGTGTAGAAATATATCCTTATACTTCTAAAAAGTTTTAAATAATAACCTTTTCTTAGTTTTATTTGCTAGTGTTTGTCGTTGAATACCCTTTTAGCAGAACTCCTTTAAGTTAGAGAGTTCTCCCCTCCCCAAGGAAGCCGTTTAACTTAGAGGCTCTCCTTTCCTCTTTTTTTTTTTTTTTTTTTTTTTTTTTTGCTATATTAAAAAAAAAAGGTGGGGGGGTCAGTTTGTTTTATTTATTTTTTACATAGTCTAATGTACCATGACTAGAGTAGAAATTTGTTTATATCTGTGTTTTTTTTCTGGTGGTTGATATGTCTAAAGAGGCTAAAGTATCTGGATTTAAAAAGTGTGACTCGTGCTGTCAGAAAATGTCTCTGACAGACGGGCACACTAGCTGCGTTTATTGTTTGGGCGCTGTTCACCTGCAGGACTCTTGTTGTATCTGTCATGCCTTTAGTCCAAGAGTCCTGCAGGAACAGAAGAACAAATAGATCCTTAGGGGTCTATTAAAACCTCAGGATTCACCGGCAAAGAGTTCACAGCCAGTGAAATCCCCAAAATCCTCTAAACCGTCGGCTCCACCTTCGGAGCTGACCCCAGTACAGGATTTACCGAGTATGTCGGTTCCGGCTGGCACCGACAAGACAACCCCTTCATCAGCTCCATCAGATGTTTCGGAGCCGTCTCGGAACCATAAAAGGCTGAGGTTCCCCTCGTTAGGGTCAGTTCATTCATTAATTCCATTACTGCCAAAGTGAACGTAGCCACCGTTCCTCACGCTCCACTCGATCCTCTAGGCTGTCTGATCATGATCACAGGCACTAGCTGAAATGTCTAGCCCTCCTCAACAGGTATTGGCTGCATCCACCTCCCTTTTTGTTCCTCCTCCGACTCCATTGAGCTCGGAGCCGTAGATCGTTGGGTTTCGAGTAGTGGAACCGTCGACTCCAATAACCATATCTCCTTCGGTTCTGACGTCAGATCTGATTACCTCGACGGTACCTTCCATCGAGGGATCTGGACACCGGGGCTCCCTCGTTGGCTCCGAGGAGGCAGGTGGCATCGGACCCTTGTCCGACCCTGTTCCACCTCTCGGAGCTTCAGCGCATGTGAGCTCAGCTCCAGCATCGGCCTCAGAGCCATTCCCCTCGGCGTGGAGAAAGATTCCTATTTCTTCGGAACCGGAGCTTTCTCTGCCTTGAGGCAGGGATGCCTTTGAGTTCATGCTGAGTGTGCTGTCCCCTGAGTCAGCTCCACTACCAGCCCCACCGGCTCCACCCCCCCGTGGTGCCTTTGCCAACCTCTGCTCCTCCTCCAGACCCCAAGCGTAGGGAACCAATGCTCCAGGGCACCCCATTGGGTGTTTCTTCTTCTTCCGAGGTCTCCCCTGATCACTCAGAGGAGCCCCCTCAGAAGAAGAAGTGCAAGAGGAAGCACATTGACTCCCCTGTGTCTGTCACTTCTGATACAGACTTAGATGAAGTGGAAGGGTCCCCGAAATCCCCCTCTGAAGATGCTTCCTTCTTGGACATCCTGGAAATGCTTAGGCAGAGGAGGAACTGGAATCCCCTGGCCCCTACTGAGGAACAGTCTGTATTCCTGGATGCTTTCATTTCCCGACCTTCCACCTCCTGGGTTTCTCCGCCTTTCGACCCACTTATGTCCATAGTGGCTCGAAAGGCTTGGTCAGCTCCGGACACAGTGGGACCAACTCTAAGGAGACCTGGTAAATTTATTACAGCCCCCCCCCAGCATAAGCAATTCCTTTCTAAAGGTGTGCCCGTTGATGCCATGGTGGTAGCAGCAGCCACCAAAAAAGTGCTAGCAGAGACCTCTTCATCTGTTCATCCCCCTAACAAGGAGTCTAGGATGATGGACAGGTACAGAAAGCGAATGTTTGCTTCAGTGACTTTCTCCATGAGGTCACTGAACTATCTATGTCATTTTACTCGACTTCAAAAGGATCTCCTTAAAGAGCTTGGAGATACCCTTCAAGATCCAACAGCTGAGGGAGCACAAGCCAAAGTAGCTTTCCAGCTAGCGACACTTAAATCTATAGTTAACTCCTCCATGAGGCTCATTTCCTATGCAGCCGATGGAGCAAGTAGAGCCACGGGCATGGGTGTAGCCCTTAGGAGGCATGCATGGATGCGGCTGTGTCACTTTGCGGAACCCTTTCGAGCATCCTTCACCAATACCCCCTTTGATGGCTCCTTTCTCTTTGGGTCACAGGTGAAAGACACGTTGACTAGGTGTGAGCAAGAAGTCAAGACTCTCTCTGCCGTGGGAGTCCATTTTTCCGCTCCCTCTAGACCTTACCCCAAGGGTCTAAAGAGTGGGAAGATGTGGTTCCGTAAATCTCAGGGAGCCTTGCCTGACACACATAGTGATTTTTCCTCCAGAGGCAGAGGGGGAAACAATAATAAAAGATGCCGCCCTCATGGTAGAGGGGGTCCGCAGAACCAGAGCGACAGAGAATATTTCTCTGATAAGCCCTTTCAGCATCCCTGAAGGGTTGCCTGGCTGCTCACCTCTGGAGGCTGTCGGGAGAAGACTTTCACTGTACCCAAAAGCCTGGCTAAAATGAACAAAAGACAGATGGGTACGGTCCATTATATCCGGAGGTTACAAAATTCCCTTCCATCAACCCCCCTTACAGTTAGAGAAAATCCTTCCAGATGTTCCACCCAATCTGAAGGAGCAAGCAGTAATAGAATTTTCAAAACTGCTAAAAAAAAGAGCCATCCAGGAAGTCCCCGCAGACCAGCACGGATCCGAAACTTACTCAAGGTTCTTTTTGGTACCAAAAATACAGAGGACTGGAAACCGATTCTGGATCTCAGCAGACTAAACAAGTCTATACAAAGAACAAAGTTTTGGATGGTCACGCTGTAGTCCATTCTACCCTTTTTGGGTCAAGACAATTGGATGTGCTCGATAGATCTTCAGGACGCGTACCACCATATCAAGATGGACAGACGCTCCAGGAGATTTCTTCACTTTCGGGTGGAGGCCAGTCATTACCAGTTTAGAGCTCTGCCCTTTGGTCTCACCACAGCCCCCAGGGTGTATGGCAGTGGTCACGGCTCACCTGAGACGTCAAGATTCCATATCTAGATGACTGGCTCCTCACTGCTACCACCAGGCATCAACTCCTACAAGCACAGGATTATACAATCACATCCTGCACCCAGCTAGGTATTACAATAAATTTTGAAAAATCTACCTTGTTGCCCTGTCAATCTATCACTTACATAGGAGCAGACTTAAACACAAGGGATATGTTCACAAGGTTACCACTAGAAAGAGTGTCCACAATTCATCAACACGTGCAAGTTTTAATGCAGAGCAAAAGGATCCAACTCAGGTATGTCCTTCAAAGTCTGGGCTCCATGGCAGCTGCCATTCTTCTAATCCCACTAGTGTGCTTCCACATGAGAATTTTTCAGTGGCTTCTTTTCACACAGTGGTCCTTCCAAGAGCTACCCATGTCTCACATGATCCTGATCACGATAGCATGCAAAAGACACCTTTCTTGGTGGATGTTCTCCCCATTAGTTACTCAGGGAAGACCTTTCATACAACCCCCTCCGGTAGCCACAGTGACGACAGATGCCTCTCTGATAGGGTGAGGGGGTCATTATCTGGGCAGGACAGTCCAATGCACTTGGCAACCTCACGAGTACCATCTGCATATAAATGTCCTAGGAATGAGAGCCGTGCTCCTAGCATTGCAAGCCCTTCAAGACTCTCTTCCCTTCAGGACCATTGCAATTCAAAGAGACAACATGTCAGTGGTGTGGTACATCAACAAGCAGGGGGAACCAGATCCTATCCCCTGTGTCGATAAGCACTCAGACTTTGGCAGTGGGTGATTTCCTCCCAACGTTTTCTGATTGCGACGCACATCCCTGGGAGATCCAACGTCATAGCGGACAGGCTCAGCAGAGCTATCCTCATGCCTCACGAGTGGTCTCTGAATCAGGAAGTTGCGGATCTTATTTTCCGCAAATGGGGACAGCCTTGCTGCAATCTTTTTGCCACCCCTCTCAACAGCAAATGCAGCAACTACTTCTCCCTTCTTCCGCTTCCAGGTCACATACCCAGAGATGCTGTAGTCCACGATTGGCCTCAGGGACTTCTTTATGCTTTTCCTCCATTTCCCGATTCCGAAACTCATACAGAAAGCAAAATCGTTGGGTTGCAAAATGATCCTCATTGCCCCCTACTGGCCTCGACAGATGTGGTTCCAGTTCCTGCACCATTACCTTCTCGATCAACCCTGGACTCTGGACACAATTCCAGATCTCCTGATTCATCATTCAGGCAGGTTGCATCAATCCCGCCAAACTCTCCAGCTCACAGCTTTGTTGCTCCACTTCCAACCTTAGCCAGGCTTCCCAGCATTTCCCCAGCAGTACGTGAGATTATCATCTCCTCTGATAAGTCTACAACGAGAAAAACTTATGCTAGCAAATGGAAACGTTTTTCTTGTTGGGCGGAGTCTAGGAATGTGGATCCCTTCTCAGCCCCAGTCCACGAAATTCTGGAATTCCTGGCACAACTGTTTCTCTCTGGGGCCGCTTCCGCTACGATTAGGGTACAATTAGCAGCCATTTCTAATTTTCATATTGGTTTGTCAAATTCTAACATTATGTTTCATAAGCTCTGTAAAGCTTTTTTGAGAGGAACATCTCTTCTTAGACCTCCAGTGAGAGATCCCCCTCCCCTTGGGACCTTAATTTAGTCCTAACTTCTTCAATTCTGCCCCCTTTTGAACCAGCAGCTTCCTTCTCCATTAAGTTTCTATCTTGGAAGACACTCTTTCTGGTAGCTATCACTTCAGCTAGGCGTGTCTCAGAACTCCAGGCACTATGTGTTCATCCTCTCTACCTGGTGTTTCACAAGGACAGAGTTTCTCTGAGGACTAATCCTTCATTTCTTCCTAAAGTCTGCTCAGAAAATAATTTAAACCAATCTATAGATCTGTAATATCACAACCAAATAGCCAGCGACACTCGTTCTGTATAGAAATCTTTAAATTCCACCACAATACGATGATATGAAGCACAATGAAAATTTCGCCATTGAAGACTTCTGGTACACAGATGAAAATCTGTTTAATTCCACAGCGTTTGTACAATATAAAACACAGCACAGTATAAGCTTCACAAGTAAAACTCCAATCTATAGATCTCCCTGTGTTCTTCCCAAATCAGAGCAACAAGGTAGAGTACAAACTTCACCAATTGGACGTTCATAGACAATTGCGTTTTTACCTGCACAGAACTAAAGAAATAAGAAAGTCAGACCAATTTTTCCTTTCTTGTGCCTTAAACAAATAAGGTCTCCCAGTTTCCATGGTGAGCTTATCCAGATATTTGTCCCACACTATTACTTTTATTTATCAGTTAAGGAACAGAGAGTTACCAATTAAACCGAAAGGTCATTCTGCTAGGGTGTTAGCCACCTCCGTAGCCTTTCAGTGTAGGTTGCCCATGTATTCCATCTGTGCAGCTGCCACGTGGGCAAACCCTCATACCTTTATTTCTCTTTACAAGGTGGATATGGTCTCCCAGAGCAGAGCTGACTTTGGTTCCACTGCTCTGAAGAGTCTGTTCCACTGAGCCACCCAGGGTGTTAGGTGCTAGGGACGCTGTCCCAAACAGCAAGAATGAAGGCGAGATAGACAACTTAACATTAAGAAGTTATGTACCTACCATAAAGTTCCATGTTAGTTGTCTTCATCTCGCCTTCTTTCTTGCGTCCCTCCCTCCGTCTCCCATCCTAGTGGATTGAGAGGACTTCCTTTTTTCACTGGCTGAGTATTCTTTTATTGTTATTCTTCTGGCCAGGTCTTTCTAACCTATTCTAGATATTAGAATGCATGGAATAACCATTTTTTTGATAACTGGTTTCTCTCTTATTATATCTGGATTAGCTATTTCAAACGAGATCTGGGTAGCTATCGCTAGGCATTATGGGATAAGGGTTAGCCTCGAGCCAGTAAACAGCTCTCGAACTATTGAAGATGGCCAAGTCGGACCCGAGGATCGGCTCCGATCCCAAACAGCAAGAAAGAAGGCGAGATGAAGACAACTAACATGGAACGTTATGGTGGGTACATAACTTCTTATTCTATGTTCTCACGCATTATTCTCCCACCTTTTGAGCCAGCTTCTTCATGCGATTTGAAATTTTTGTCTTGGAAGGCTATCTTTTTAGTTGCCATCACGTCTGCTCGAAAAGTCTCAGAACTAAAAGCCTTCTCCATAATACCTCCGTATTTGTTTTTTTTATGCTGACAGAGTTTCACTGTGATTAAATCCTTCATTTTTACCTAAAGTTTGTACTGAAGCTAACCTTAACCAAATTATAGATTTACCAGTGTTTTTCCCTAAAAACACCAACAATTTGGAGTATATGCTGCACAAACTAGCTCAGATTTTACCTAGATAGAACCAACGAATTCAGAAGATCCAAACAACTTTTTGTTTCTTTTTCAGATTCTAGAAAAGTTATGCCTGTGGCAAAAACAACCCTATCAAAATGGTTATCTGACTGCATCACTTTCACTTACTCAGCTGTCAATTTACCTCTATAACAAAAAAATAAGGCTCATTCTACCAGAGCTGTGTCCACATCTTCTGCCTTTTCAGCTAGGCTACCAATAGACAATATTTGTGCAGCAGCCACTTGGTCAAAGCCTCATACCTTTATTACTCATTGCAAAGTCGATAGGGCCTCCAAGGACAGGGTCTCCTTTGGTTCTACTGTTCTGAGAAGCATACTCCCGTGAGCCACCCAAGAAAGATGGTGCTTGGGACGCTACCCATCTGTAAGAATGAACAGCGATATAGAACAACTTCACATAAAGAAGTTATGTACTCATCATAATGTTCCATGTGAGTTGTTCAACTAGCCTTCATTCTTACTTCACACCCTCCTACCTCCTCCAGGATTTTGTCGAGGACCTAGATTCTAGTTTTATCATTGTTGCTTTGTCTTCCTACGATTTTTACCTTAAAAAGTGACATAATTGCATATGGTATTATTAGAGGCAGCAAACAAGGTCTGAGGTAACTCAAGGTGCGTCATGGGATAGGGACTTGATCTCAAGCTGTCTGAAGACCTCAAGCTTTGTAGTTGGCTGACTCGGAGCCGAGGATTGGCTCCACACCCATCTGTAAGAATGAAGGCGAGATGAACAATTCACAGGAATGTTATGGTGAGTATGCAACTTCTTTTTTTCTCCCCCTAAGCTACAGCTGCCACGGACCACTTCCCTGTGACACTGGGCAGGGAAGCCGCAGGAAACCCCCTGTTCGGGATACCCACTCTTCCGAGTCCTCCTTGGAAGCCCCCACTGAGGAGCCCCCACAAAAGAGATCATACAAGAGGAAGGACGTTGACTCACCTGAGGAGTCTCTAACAGAAGACATGGATTACAATGATTGTGAAGGGTCCCCATGGTCACCCTTGATGACGTCTCCTTCTGAGACATCCTTGACGTGTTAAAGCAGAGGGGTGACTGGAAGCCTTCCAACCCTTCCTCTGAGGAGTCCGTGTTCCTGCAGGCTTTCATTGCCCAGCCATCTACCTCTTGGGTGACCCCACCTGCCGACAAGCTAGTCCAGCTCATAGTGCAACGCACATGGAAGAACCCTGACTCTACTGAGGCGATCCCTCGGAGGCCTGACAGAATTCTTTCCCCTCCCAAGGAGAACCCACATTGGTCCAGAGGGTTACCTGTTGATGCTATGGTGGTGGCAGCGGCCACGAAAAAGGATCTGGCTGAAGAGAGTCCTGCTGCCTCTCTGCCCAACAGGGAGTCCCGGTCCGTGGACAGATTGGGGAAGCGAGTCTTTGGATCAGCAACCCTTGCCATTCGGTCCCTGAACTATTTGGCACATTTTACGAGGTTCCAAATAGACTTGATCTCAGAACTCTCTGGAACACTGGCAGGACAGGTGTCTGAAGAGGTATGGGACAAATTTGACTCACAGCTTGCTACCCTGGAATCGATCTTCAAGTCGTCCATGAGGTTGCTTTCACATGCAACTGAAAGGGCAGCTAGAGCTGCGGGTTCAGGCATAGTTATGAGGCGTCATGCCTGGATGCGCATTTGTGACTTCACAGATCCCTTCAAGTCTTCCTTTCTGAATGCTCCCATCAAGGCATCTTCCCTTTTTGGTTCCAAAGTAAAGTACATGCTAGCCAGGTGCGAACAGGACGGCAAGACTCTATCTGCCATAGGCCTTCATTTTTCCAGCCCTCAACGTTCCTTTTCCAGGAACCAGAGGAGTGGGGAAGATGTGGCACAAAAAATCTAGGGTCCTTTTCGTGCCACACATGGTGATGATACCCCCAGAAGCAGAGGGGTAACAACTCCGGAAGACTCCCCTATAGAGGCAGAGGTGGTCCACTTAACCAAGGCTCCAGAGACTCCTTCCCTGGAAGTCTTACCAACGCTCCTGAAGAGCTGCCCGATTGCTTGCCTCTGGAAGCAGACGGGGGTCGTTTCTCTCTGCACCAAGCTGCCTGGCACGTTATTACCACCAATTGTTGGGTGCAAAGCATAATTACCAGAGGTTACACCATTCCACTTATTTCTTATCCAAAACTTCCAGGCATCCCACCCAGTCAAAGGGAAGAGGCAGCTTCAGAAATAAAAAAGCTATGCCAAAAAAGAGTCATCCAACCAGTCCAACCAGACCAATGTGGATACGGATTTTACTCAAGATTCTTTTTGGTGCCAAAAAAGACAGGGGACTGGAGACCCATTCTGGATCTCAGCAGCTTAAACAAGTCTTTCGCCCAAACCAAATTCCGGATGGTCACAGTTCAGTCCATTCTCCTTTTTCTGAGGTGGGGGGGGGTGATTGGATGTGCTCGATAGATCTCTGGAACACGTATTACCACATCAAAATGGACAAGCGCTCCAGGAGTCTGCATCGCTTCAGCTAGGAGCCAATCATTACCAGTTTTTTTCCCTGCTGTTCGGTCTCTCTATAGCCCCCAGAGTGTTCACAAAGTGTATGGCAGTGGTTACAGCTCACTTGAGACTGCAAAGATTCCGAGTGTTTCCATATTTGGACGATTGGCTCCTCACCTATCCCACCAAGTGTCTTCTGGTTACAGCCCTACAATACACACTTTCTCTCGCAGAAATTTTGGGGATAACTGTGCACTGGGAGAAGTCAAACCTGATCCCTACCCAGCAGAATTCATCGGAGCAGTCCTTAACACCCGATCCTGTCTGGTGTGGCTCACAGATTCCAGAGATTGAGGCTTCAGCTCCGGGTGGTACTCTGTCAAAACAAAGTCTCAGCAAGAGAGGTTCTTCAGGCCCTAGGATCCATGGGAGCTTCAATCCGAATAGTGCCTTTTGCCAAGCTGCACATGCAAATTATCCAATGGCTTCTTCTTTCTTAGTGGTTTCCAAATCATTACCCTCTATATTTCCAGATCTAGATAACCAACTCCTGCAAGCAGGACCTTCTTTGTTGGATGAGGCCAGACACAGAACTTTGGAGCCACCCATTCCAGTCCCCTCAGCCAGAGGCCATTGTGACCACAAATGCTTCCCTGATTGGGTGGGGGGGTTCATTTCCAGGGAAAGACAGCCCAAGGCACATGGTCCACATTGGAGGCCAACCTGCATATCACCATTCTAGAACTGAGAGTGGTGCTGTTAGTGTTGCAGGCATTTCATCAGGTTCTTCCTGCTGGGACAATTGCAGTTCAGTCAGACAATATGTCAGTAGTCTGGTATATCAACAAGCAAGAAGGAACTGAGTCCTACCCCTTGTGTCAAGAGGCCATGAGGATATGGCAGTGGGAGATAGCTTCCAACCA
The DNA here is from genome assembly GCF_019279795.1 of Protopterus annectens. Lineage (NCBI taxonomy): Eukaryota > Metazoa > Chordata > Ceratodontiformes > Protopteridae > Protopterus > Protopterus annectens. The sequence continues at coordinate 1,984,962,501 of NC_056726.1, forward strand.
CTGTCTGATAGCAACGCATATCCCAGGGTGCTCCGAAGTGATTGCAGACAAGTTGAGCAGATGTATTCTCCTTCCCCACGAGTGGTCCCTCAATCCTGATGTGGCGGCAGAAATTTTCTGCTGCTGGAGCCAGCCGTGCTGTGACCTTTTCGCCTCTCCATTGAACAGCAAGTGGAGCAGCTATTTTGCCCTATTCTTCCCAAAGGGGGAGTCCCCGAGGGACGCTCTCATTCACAATTGGTCCACGGGACTTCTTTCTGCTTATCCCTCCATTCCTCTGACTCCACAGTTCTTAAAGAAAGCTCATCTGTTGAAATGCAAAGTGATCCTCATAGCCCCTTTTTGGCCTTGACAAATTTGGTTCCCCTTCTTTCGGCCTCATCTGGTATACCCGCTGTAGATTCTGGACCCTCTTCCAGACCTGATTGCTCACTCCCAAGGGTTGAGCCACCCAAATCTGTCCAGTCTCAAGCTGACAGCTTGGTTTCTCCACTTCCGTTAATTACTAGGCAGGCTGATCTCACCTCACCTGTTCGGGATATAATCCTGGCCTCTCATAAACCATCCACCAGAAGACTGTATCAGGACAAAAGGAAAAGGTTCTCGCTCTGGTCAAAGGATAACATGCTAGATCCGTATTCGGCTCTGGTCACAGCAGTTTTGCAATACCTGTCTAAGTTTCTTGAAGAGGGTGCCACAGCCTGTACCATACGAGTAAATCTGGCTGCACATTTGAATTACCCTAATGAGCTGGATGGTATGCCTCTCAACTCACTATGTTTATGTAAAACCTTTCTCAAAGGAGCTTCACACATCAGGACCCCAGTCAGACAGCCTATAGAGCCATGGAACCTCATGTTAGTTCTACAGTGTTTGACTCAACCCCCCCCCCCCCCTTTGGGCCCGCAGTGAAGTCTGACCTGAAATTATTTTCTTGGAAATCCTTGTTCTTGGTAGCCGTTAATGTCAGCCAGTCGGGTTTCAGAGCTACAGACATTGTGCATCAGAAGATCCTATCTGGATCTTTCCTCCCCAAGGTTGTCTCTGACTTCTCCATCAATCAGTCCATTGACCTACCAGTGTTCTTTCTGAATTTTTCTAATAAAGGATAGTACTGCCTACATTCTTTGGATGTACACAGACAACTGAGATTCTATTTAGACAGAACCAAACTTATGCGTAAGTCTGACCAACTTTTCATTTCTTTTTCTGCACCTAGAATGGGAAATTCTGTATCCAAGGTTAATTTATCAAAATGGCTAAGGGATTGCATACGCTTCTCTTACTCTTCCACAAAAGAACCTATGCCACAGGTTAAAGCCCATTCCCCTAGATCTGTGGCGACATCTGTAGCTTTCCACTCCAGGGCTTCTATGGATAACATTTGAGCAGCAGCCACTTGGGCTAAACCCCACACTTTCATTAATCATTACAAATTGGATGTGGTCTCCAGAGGGAGAGCTGCCTTCAGCTCAGTGTACTCAAGAACGTTCTTCCATAAGGGCCACCCATGTGTCTCAAGGTAGCTTGGGATTCTGTCCCATCAGTGATGAATGGAAAGAAGATTAACAACATCTGATAATGAAGTTATGTCTTACCATAATGATCCGTCTGTTTTGTTGATCTTCTTTCATTCATCATGTCCCACCCTCCTTCCCACTCCAAAGGCTCTTGGGGGGATACTTTGGGTCCAAGTGGTGTCTTAGGGCATTTGCGCAGAATGGGCCTCTGCTTTTCTGGTTTATCATGGGAAAACTCGATCTGAGGTAACAGGGAGAAGGGCATTGTGGGTAGAAGCTTAGCTCGAGAGCTAGCGCGAGCTTGGTAATAGGTTGACTTGGTTCTGAGGACTCAGAACCGAACCCATCAGTGATGAATGAAAGAAGCACAACAACACAGATGGAACGTTATGGTAAGACATAACTTCTTTTTTTCTTTCTCATTCTGATTCACGTATGGGTCATGGATCTGATCCTCGAATCTGACTCTGCCACCTAGCTTCCAGGGTCGAGCTTCTCCCTCTACCCACAATCCTCTGTACTAAGCACAGCTTCCTTAAATCTCATTTGCCACCATTTTCGTCGGATGTACTCTCCAGAGCTCAAGCTGTTAATGAAAATTTAGGTATTCCTTACTAAGATAAGTAAAATTTTTCTCTCTGAATACTTCTTTTTCTATATCCTCCTCCTGCCCACTACGTTTTTTGCAGGTTTTAGGGCATTCTTCCATTCCTTTCTAATTTATATATATATGGATTCACTTTAGAACATGAAAAGCCCATAACATTGAAATTCAAAACATTGAGACCAAAATCTTGAAAACTGAAAACACTGAAAACTGAAAACATTGAATCCCATAACATTGAAAAAACATAGGAAAGCATCATGTGCTATATTCCAGCACAACTACATACAGAAACAAATAAAAATACAAACTCTATTGCACTTCTTCAAATATAAGCAGGGGGCAAGCCCCCTTGCACCCCCTACACCCCCTGCTACTTAAATATATCAACTCAGAGATCGGACTACACTACACTAAGATGTGTTATGTTGTAGTATAGCAAGTAAGAAGGGAACATGACTAAGGTTACCTATGAAACTCTGGTAAGTATCGGAGAGAGATATAGTAATGTGTAATGCTTTAGCAGTGAAATTGTGTTTCTAAGAGAAGGTTGAGGATATTTTTTTTGCAATTTAAAAAGGCAGTCATGAAGCACAGAATGGTATATTTGCCAGCTTCCCAGCATTTCCCCAGCAGTACGTGAGATTATCATCTCCATTGATAAGTCTACAACGAGAAAAACTTATGTTAGCAAATGGAAACGTTTTTCTTGTTGGGCGGAGTCTAGGAATGTGGATCCCTTCTCAGCCCCAGTCCACGAAATTCTGGAATTCCTGGCACAACTGTTTCTCTCTGGGGCCGCTTCCGCTACGATTAGGGTACAATGAGCAGCCATTTCTAATTTTCATATTGGTTTGTCAAATTCTAACATTATGTTTCATAAGCTCTGTAAAGCTTTTTTGAGAGGAACATCTCTTCTTAGACCTCCAGTGAGAGATCCCCCTCCCCCTTGGGACCTTAATTTAGTCCTAACTTCTTTAATTCTGCCCCCTTTTGAACCAGCAGCTTCCTTCTCCATCAAGTTTCTATCTTGGAAGACACTCTTTCTGGTAGCTATCACTTCAGCTAGGCGTGTCTCAGAACTCCAGGCACTATGTGTTTGTCCTCCCTACCTGGTGTTTCACAAGGACAGTGTTTCTCTTAGGACTAATCCTTCATTTCTTCCTAAAGTCTGCTCAGAAAATAATTTAAACCAATCTATAGATCTGTAATACCACAACCAAATAGCCAGCGACACTCGTTCTGTATAGAAATCTATAAATTCCACCACAATACGATGATATGAAGCACAATGAAAATTTTGCCAATGAAAACTTCTGGTACACAGATGAAAATCTGTTTAATTCCACAGCGTTTGTACAATATAAAACACAGCACAGTATAAGCTTCACAAGTAAAACTCCAATCTATAGATCTCCCTGTGTTCTTCCCAAATCAGAGCAACAAGGCAGAGTACAAACTTCACCAATTGGACGTTCATAGACAATTGCGTTTTTACCTGCACAGAACTAAAGAACTAAGAAAGTCAGACCAATTATTCCTTTCTTGTGCCTTAAGCAAACAAGGTCTCCCAGTTTCCATGGTGAGCTTATCCAGATGGTTGTCCCACACTATTACTTTTATTTATCAGTTAAGGAACAGAGTTACTATTAAACCGAAAGGTCATTCTACTAGGGCATTAGCCACCTCCGTAGCCTTTCAGTGTAGGTTGCCTATGTATTCCATCTGTGCAGCTGCCACGTGGGAAAACCCTCATACCTTTATTTCTCTTTACAAGGTGGATATGGTCTCCCAGAACTGAGCTGACTTTGGTTCCACTGTTTTGAAGAGTCTGTTCCACTGAGCCACCCAGGGTGTTAGGTGCTAGGGATGCTGTCCCAAACAGCAAGAATGAAGGCGAGATAGACAACTTAACATTAAGAAGTTATGTACCTACCATAAAGTTCCATGTTAGTTGTCTTCATCTTGCCTTCTTTCTTGCGTCCCTCCCTCCGTCTCCCATCCTAGTGGATTGAGAGGACTTCCTTTTTTCACTGGCTGAGTATTCTTTTATTGTTATTCTTCTGGCCAGGTCTTCCTAACCTATTCTAGATATTAGAATGCATGGAATAACCATTTTTTTGATAACTGGTTTCTCTCTTATTATGTCTGGATTAGCTATTTCAAACGAGATCTGGGTAGCTATCGCTAGGCATTATGGGATAAGGGGTAGCCTCGAGCCAGTAAACAGCTCTCGAACTATTGAAGATGGCTAAGTAGGAGCCGAGGATTGGCTCCGATCTCAAACAGCAAGAAAGAAGGCGAGATGAAGACAACTAACATGGAACGTTATGGTGGGTACATAACTTCTTATTCTATGTTCTCACGCATTATTCTCCCACCTTTTGAGCCAGCTTCTTCATGCGATTTGAAATTTTTGTCTTGGAAGACTATCTTTTTAGTTGCCATCACGTCTGCTCGAAAAGTCTCAGAACTAAAAGCCTTCTCCATAAAACCTCCATATTTGTTTTTTTTATGCTGACAGAGGTTCACTGTGAATAAATCCTTCATTTTTACCTAAAGTTTGTACTGAAGCTAACCTTAACCAAATTATAGATTTACCAGTGTTTTTCCCTAAAAACACCAACAATTTGGAGTATATGCTGCACAAACTAGCTCAGATTTTACCTAGATAGAACCAAAGAATTCAGAAGATCCAAACAACTTTTTGTTTCTTTTTCAGATTTTAGAAAAGGTACGCCTGTGGCAAAAACAACCCTATCAAAATGGTTATCTGACTGCATCACTTTCACTTACTCAGCTGTCAATTTACCTCTATAACAAAAAATTAAGGCTCATTCTACCAGAGCTGTGTCCACATCTTCTGCCTTTTCAGCTAGGCTACCAATAGACAATATTTGTGCAGCAACCACTTGGTCAAAGCCTCATACCTTTATTACTCATTGCAAAGTCGATAAGGCCTCCAAGGACAGGGTCTCCTTTGGTTCTACTGTTCTGAGAAGCATACTCCCGTGAGCCACCCAAGAAAGATGGTGCTTGGGACGCTACCCATCTGTAAGAATGAACAGCGAGATAGAACAACTTCACAAAAAGAAGTTATGTACTCACCATAATGTTCCATGTGAGTTGTTCAACTCGCCTTCATTCTTACTTCACACCCTCCTACCTCCTCCAGGATTTTGTCGAGGACCTAGATTATAGTTTTATCATTGTTGCTTTGTCTTCCTATGGTTTTTACCTTAAAAAGTGACAGAATTGCATATGGTATTATTAGAGGCAGCAAACAAGATCTGAGGTAACTCAAGATGCATCATGGGATAGGGACTTGACCTCAAGTTGTCTGAAGACCTCGAGCTTTGTAGTTGGCCGACTCGGAGCCGAGGATCGGCTCCAGACCCATCTGTAAGAATGATGGCGAGATGAACAATTCACAGGAACGTTATGGTGAGTATGCAACTTCTTTTTTTCTCCCCCTGAGCTACAGCTGCCACAGACCACTTCCCTGTGACACTGGGCAGGGAAGCTGCAGGAAACCCCCTGTTCGGGATACCCACTCTTCCGAGTCCTCCTTGGAAGCCCCCACTGAGGAGCCCCCACAAAAGAGATCATACAAGAGGAAGGACGTTGACTCACCTGAGGAGTCTCTAACAGAAGACATGGATTACAATGATTGTGAAGGGTCCCCATGGTCACCCTTGATGACGTCTCCTTCTGAGACATCCTTGACGTGTTGAAGCAGAGGGGTGACTGGAAGCCTCCCAACCCTTCCTCTGAGGAGTCCGTGTTCCTGCAGGCTTTCAGTGCCCAGCCATCTACCTCTTGGGTGACCCCGCCTGCCGACAAGCTAGTCCAGCTCATAGTGCAACGCACATGGAAGAACCCTGACTCTACTGAGGCGATCCCTCGGAGGCCTGACAGAATTCTTTCCCCTCCCAAGGAGAACCCACATTGGTCCAGAGGGTTACCTGTTGATGCTATGGTGGTGGCAGCGGCCACGAAAAAGGATCTGGCTGAAGAGAATGCAGCTGTCTCTCCGCCTAACAGGGAGTCCCGGTCTGTGGACAGATTGGGGAAGCGAGTCTTTTTATCAGCAACCTTTGCCATTCGGTCCCTGAACTATTTGGCACATTTTACGAGGCTCCAAAGAGACTTGATCTCAGAACTCTCTGGAACTCTTGCAGGACAGGTGTCTGAAGAGGTATGGGACAAATTTGACTCACAGCTTGCTACCCTGGAATCGATCTCCAAGTCGTCCATGAGGTTGCTTTCACATGCAACTGAAGGGGCAGCTAGAGCTGAGGGTTCAGGCATAGTTATGAGGCGTCATGCCTGGATGCGCATTTGTGACTTCACAGATCCCTTCAAGTCTTCCTTTCTGAATGCTTCCATCAAGGCATCTTCCCTTTTTGGTTCCAAAGTAAAGAACACGCTAGCCAGGTGCGAACAGGACGGCAAGACTCTATTTGACATAGGCCTTCATTTTTCCAACCCTCAACGTTCCTTTTCCAGGAACTAGAGGAGTGGGGAAGATGTGGCACAAAAAATCTCAGGGTCCTTTTCGTGCCACACATGATGATGATACCCCCAGAAGCAGAGGGGTAACAACTCCGGAAGACTTCCCTATAGAGGCAAAGGTGGTCCACTTAACCAAGGCTCCAGAGACTCCTTCCCTGGAAGTCTTACCAACGCTCCTAAAGAGCTGCCCGATTGCTTGCCTCTGGAAGCAGTCGGGGGTCGTTTCTCTCTGCACCAAGCTGCCTGGCACGTTATTACCACCAATTGTTGGGTGCAAAGCATAATTACCAGAGGTTACACCATTCCACTTATTTCTTATCCAAATCTTCCAGGCATCCAAAGGGAAGAGGCAGCTTCAGAAATAAAAAAGCTATGCCAAAAAAGAGTCATCCAACCAGTCCGACCAGACCAATGTGGATACGGATTTTACTCAAGATTCTTTTTGGTGCCAAAAAAGACAGGGGACTGGAGACCCATTCTGGATCTCAGCAGCTTAAACAAGTCTTTCGCCCAAACCAAATTCAGGATGGTCACAGTTCAGTCCATTCTCCTTTTTCTGAGGTGGGGGGGTGGTGGTGGTGATTGGATGTGCTCGATAGATCTCTGGAACACGTATTACCACATCAAAATGGACAAGCGCTCCAGGAGTCTGCATCGCTTCGGCTAGGAGCCAATCATTACCAGTTTTTTTCCCTGCTGTTCGGTCTCTCTATAGCCCCCAGAGTGTTTACAAAGTGTATGGCAGTGGTTACAGCTCACTTGAGACTGCAAAGATTCCGAGTGTTTCCATATTTGGACGATTGGCTCCTCACCTATCCCACCAAGTGTCTTCTGGTTACAGCCCTACAATACACACTTTCTCTGGCAGAAATTTTGGGGATAACTGTGCACTGGGAGTAGTCGAACCTGATCCCTACCCAGCAGAATTCATCGGAGCAGTCTTCAACACCCGATCCTGTCTGGTGTGGCTCACAGATTCCAGAGATTGAGGCTTCAGCTCCGGGTGGTACTCTGTCAAAACAAAGTCTCAGCAAGAGAGGTTCTTCAGGCCCTAGGATCCATGGGAGCTTCACTCCCAATAGTGCCTTTTGCCAAGCTGCACATGCGAATTATCCAGTGGCTTCTTCTTTCTTAGTGGTTTCCAAATCATCACCCTCTATATTTCCAGATCTAGATAACCAACTCCTGCAAGCAGGACCTTCTTTGTTGGATGAGGCCAGACACAGAACTTTGGAGCCACCCATTCCAGTCCCCTCAGCCCGAGGCCATTGTGACCACGGATGCTTCCCTGATTGGGTGGGGGGGTCATTTCCAGGGAAAGACAGCCCAAGGCACATGGTCCACATTGGAGGCCAACCTGCATATCACCGTTCTAGAACTGAGAGTGGTGCTGTTAGTGTTGCAGGCATTTCATCAGGTTCTTCCTGCTGGGACAATTGCAGTTCAGTCAGACAATATGTCAGTAGTCTGGTATATCAACAAGCAAGGAGGAACTGAGTCCTACCCCTTGTGTCAAGAGGCCATGAGGATATGGCAGTGGGAGGTAGCTTCCAACCACTTTCTGATAGCAAAGCATATCCCAGGGAGCTCCGAAGTGATTGCAGACAAGTTGAGCAGATGTATTCTCCTTCCCCATGAGTGGTCCCTCAATCCTGATGTGGCGGCAGAAATTTTCTGCTGCTGGAGCCAGCCGTGCTGTGACCTTTTCACCTCTCCATTGAACAGCAAGTGGAGCAGCTATTTTGCCCTATTCTTCCCAAAGGGGGAGTCCCCGAGGGACGCTCTGATTCACAATTGGCCCACGGGACATCTTTCTGCTTATCCCCCCATTCCTCTGACTCCACAGTTCTTAAAGAAAGCTCATCTGTTGAAATGCAAAGTGATCCTCATAGCCTCTTTTTGGCCTTGACAAATTTGGTTCCCCTTCTTTCGGCCTCATCAAGTATACCCGCTGTAGATTCTGGACCCTCTTCCAGACCTGATTGCTCACTCCCAAGGGTTGAGCCACCCAAGTCTGTCCAGTCTCAAGCTGACAGCTTGGTTTCTCCGCTTCCGTTAATTGCTAGGCAGGCTGATCTCACCTCACCTGTTCGGGATATAATCCTGGCCTCTCGTAAACCATCCACCAGAAGACTGTATCAGGACAAAAGGAAAAGGTTCTCGCTGTGGTCAAAGGATAACATGCTAGATCCGTATTCGGCTCTGGTCACAGCTGTTTTGCAATACCTGTCTAAGTTTCTTGAATGGGGTGCCACAGCCTGTACTATACGAGTACATCTGGCTGCACATTTGAATTACCCTAATGAGCTGGATGGTATGCCTCTCAATTCACTATGTTTACGTAAAACCTTTCTCAAAGGAGCTTCACACATCAGGACCCCAGTCAGACAGCCTATAGAGCCATGGAACCTCATGTTAGTTCTACAGTGTTTGACTCAACCCCCCCCCCCTTTGGGCCCGCAGTGAAGTCTGACCTGAAATTATTTTCTTGGAAATCCTTGTTCTTGGTAGCCGTTAACGTCAGCCAGGCGGGTTTCAGAGCTACAGACATTGTGCATCAGAAGATCCTATTTGGATCTTTCCTCCCCAAGGTTGTCTCTGACTTCTCCATCAATCAGTCCATTGACCTACCAGTGTTCTTTCCGAATTTTTTTAATAAAGGAGAGTACTGCCTACATTCTTTGGATGTACACAGACAACTGAGATTCTATTTAGACAGAACCAAAATTATGCGTAAGTCTGACCAACTTTTCATTTCTTTTTCTGCACCTAGAATGGGAAATTCTGTATCCAAGGTTAATTTATCAAAATGGCTAAGGGATTGCATACGCTTCTCTTACTCTTCCACAAAAGAACCTATGCCACAGGTTAAAGCCCATTCCACTAGATCTGTGGCGACATCTGTAGCTTTCCACTCCAGGGCTTCTATGGATAACATCTGAGCAGCAGCCACTTGGGCTAAACCCCACACTTTCATTAATCATTACAAATTGGATGTGGTCTCCAGAGGGAGAGCTGCCTTCAGCTCAGTGTACTCAAGAACGTTCTTCCATAAGGGCCGCCCATGTGTCTCAAGGTAGCTTGGGATTCTGTCCCATCAGTGATGAATGGAAAGAAGATTAACAACATCTGATAAAGAAGTTATGTCTTACCATAACGATCCGTCTGTGTTGTTGATCTTCTTTCATTCATCACGTCCCACCCTCCTTCCCACTCCAAAGGCTCTTGGTGGGATACTTTGGATCCAAGTGGTGTCTTAGGGCATTTGCGCAGAATGTGCCTCTGCTTTTCTGGTTTATTATGGGAAAACTCGATCTGAGGTAACGGAGAAGGGCATTGTGGGTAGAAGCTTAGCTCGAGAGCTGGCGCGAGCTTGGTAATAGGTTGACTTGGTTCTGAGGACTCAGAACCGAACCCATCAGTGATGAATGAAAGAAGCACAACAACACAGATGGAACGTTATGGTAAGACATAACTTCTTTTTTTCTTTCTCATTCTGATTCACGTATGGGTCATGGATCTGATCCACGAATCCGACTCTGCCACCTAGCTTCCAGGCTCGAGCTTCTCCCTCTACCCACAATCCTCTGTACTAAGCACTGCTTCCTTAGATCTCATTTGCCACCATTTTCGTCGGATGTGCTCTCCAGAGCTCAAGCTGTTAATGAAAATTTAGGTATTCCTTACTAAGATAAGTAAAATTTTTCTCTCTGAATACTTCTTTTTCTATATCCTCCTCCTGCCCACTATGGTTTTTGCAGGTGTTAGGGCATTCTTCCATTCCTTTCTAATGTATATATATATATATATATATATATATATATATATATATATATATATATATATGGATTCACTTTAGAACATCGAAAGCCCATAACATTGAAATTCAAAACATTGAGACCAAAATCTTGAAAACTGAAAACACTGAAAAATGAAAACATTGAATCCCATAACATTGAAAAAACATAGGAAAGCATCATGTGCTATATTCCAGCATAACTACATACAGAAACAAATAAAAAAACAAACCGTATTACACTTCTTCAAATATAAGCAGGGGGCAAGCCCCCTTGCACCCCCTACACCCCCTGCTACTTAAATATATCAACTCAGAGATCGGACTACACTACACTAAGATGTGTTATGTTGTAGTATAGCAAGTAAGAAGGGAACATGACTAAGGTTACCTATGAAACTCCGGTAAGTATCGGAGAGAGATATAGTAATGTGTAATGCTTTAGCAGTGAAATTGTGTTTCTAAGAGAAGGTTGAGGATATTTTTTTTTACAATTTAAACAGGTAGTCATGAAGCACAGAATGGTATATTTGCCATTTTGTTCTGTGTAGTGTGCTCTCTGAGTTGATATATTTAAGTAGCAGGAAGTGTGGGCCCCCCCCCCCGCTTATATTGCAGAAGTGTACTATCGTTTGTTTTTTATTTGTTTCTGTATGTAGTTGTGCTGACATATTAATTGTTGGTTTCCTATGTTTTTTCAGTGATATGGGATTCCATGTTTTGAGTTTTCAGTGTTTTTAATTTTCAAGATTTTGGTCTCAGTGGTTTGAATTTCAATATTAAGGGCTTTGATGTGCTAAAGTGAAGATATATATATATATATATATATATATATATATATATATATGTATATATATATATATATATATATATATATATATATATATATATATATATATATATATATATATATATATATATATATATATATATATATATATATATATATATATATATACACACACATATATATATACACACACATATATATATATATATATATATATATATATATATATATATATATATATATATATATATATATATATATAGTTTGTGTGTGTATTGCATACTAGTTGTTAATATTCTAGTATTATTATTACTATTATTATTGTTGTTCTTGGTTATTGTTGCGTTTCTTTTTTGGTTTAATTAGACTTGCCTAAAAAATATACAAAAATATAATTAATGCAGTTATTTGGAGAGATGGATAAACCTACATGTTTTAAACAGCATTCAGACTGCAGACACAAGATTCTGCACTCTGATTTTCATGTCAAATGGGTGTACTGTTTAGGATCAGCACACTTGCAGTCCAAGTGTGGCATCTGTGAGGGCTTCATAGGCATAACAAGTTGATTTTGGAAGGGATTCTGCCTCCATCCATTTTTTTCTTCTCCAGGGGCTCAACCCTCTGAACAGGCTTTACCAGGTTCTGTTTCAGGGTCTAAGAAGTGCCATCGTAAACACCCCAGGGCTTCATCAGAACCTCCCGCTAAAGTTTTAAAAACCTCGGATCAAACTTCTATGGCTCCAAGACCAGGTTCTGCACCAGCAGATCCAAAAGCCATCTGAGAGCCATCTGCAAATACTTCAATGACTTTGTCTGTTGTGTTGGATCCTTAATTCTCTTCAGATCCGACTTTGTCAAGATCCAAGACTACAGTGGCCCCTCCAGATCCTACTTGTCCCTCAGCTCTGAGGAGGATGGATCAGAAGACCCGGTCTCCACTATTCTCTACAGCGGAGCCTAGGACTTCAGTTCCAAGAGCTAGGAGCTGGTCACTAGAGTCATCCATACAGTCAGTCTTTCCCACGATACCTACTAAAATTTTACAGACTCCAAGGCATTTCCACCCTCTGTCTGCAGTTTCGTCTAGATCTTCCAGTAGCCTTTCTGAATATGATGTGGACAGGAAGATCATCAGGGTTCAGATCCAATTGGAGATCTTGTTGGCTTCGTGCCCTCCTGGATCCATGAGCATCCAAGCCAGTGTAGTATCTCCTCCTTCGATTTGGCTGTTGGTATTGGAGCTCAAGACCTTAGCCAACCAAGAGATTCGGTATTGGATTCGAGGAACTTCGCTTCCTCCACTCCGACAGTTGCCTTGACCACCTATGCTCTGAGATCATCGAAACAGAGTGGGTCTTGGTTCTGGGAATTAGAGGTTGGAGCTGAAGATAGGGGTTCCATCCCTTCCCCTCGGTGCTTTGTCTCTCGACACCAAAAGTTTGATTCTATCTGGGAGCCATGGATCCGAGACTCTTGACACTTTTTCTTTGAGGGCTTCAGCCCCAAGGAGTTGGGCAGGGGTTCTCCAGGTCCTTAAGCTTTCTAGGTCATAAAAAAAGACTTTCTCTTCAATTAGAGACCCCGATCTCTTTGGCTACTGTTCCACCTCTTCGCTCCTCATTGAATCTGGGAACTGAGTCTTCCATTCCTGTCTAGGGTCAGCCTGTCTCAAAGAATAACCAGGATCTTCCACTTGAGGTGACCCCCACCTCTTCTGATATCTCTCCTGAACATCCCACAGAGGAGGTGCCTCAGAAGAGGATGTGCAAAAGGAGGCAGCTAGACTCCACTATGGAGTCCCTCACCAAGGATACAGACTTCGATGAGGGAGAAGGATCCCCAAAATCACCAACAGAGGACATCTCTTTTGCAGGCATTTTGGAAATTTTGAAACAATGAGGTGGTTGGTTATCCCAAGATCCCACTTCCGGGGAGTTTGCATTTATGGAAGCATTAGGGATGGGGCTGTCTACATCTTGGGTTATCCCCCAACATCCAGCGGACCCTATCATAAACTTGGTGACCGCTGGGCCTGGAAGGAGATGGATACTGTAGAACCTGTGCCTAAGTGTCCTGTGACAAAATCATCTCACCCCCCCCCCCCCAAAGACTGTTCTTTTTGGTCCAAAGCTATTCCAGTTGAATTTATGGTGGTGACAGCTGCCACTAAGAAAGAGCTAGCTAAACAAAACTCTACTGTCCACCTACCTTACAGAGAGTCTAGAGCGATGGGCAGGTTCAGCAAGCTCTTTTACGCTTCGACCACTTTCACACTGAGATTGCTCAACTACCTGGCACATTTTACTCACCTGCAGAGAGACCTGGTCAAAGAAATTTCTGACTCATTAGCGGAGGTCATACTGACAGAGGACTATGGGAAAGTTTCTCCAAAGCTGGCCACTCTTTCTTCTCTTGCCATTTCATCCATGAGGCTCATCTCTCACTCAGCCGAGGGTACCTCACAGGTAGTCAACACTAGCATTGCTGTGCACAGACATGCCTGGATGAGTCTTTGTGACTTTGCGACATGCCTTGCTCCGGCTATGTCAATTCTAAGAACCCTTCAAGGCGTCATTCACCAATGCCCCATACGACTGTTCCTCCCTGTTTGGGAAGTTGGTACGCAAGACTTTGGTCCTGAGTGAAAAGGATGGGAAGACACTGTCTGCCGTTGTGATCCGCTTCTCTCACCCTCAAAGATCCTTTTCTAGGAATCAGCGAGGCTCTAAGAAGAGGTGGTTCCGGAAGTCTCAGGTGTTTTCCCGGGACACTAAGGACTCACTATCCCCTAGAGGCAGAGGGGGTTTTGATAGATGCTGCCCTAGAGGCAGAGCAGGGTCTGAGAAATTACAGGCGTTGAGAACCATTCTCAGACAGATCCACAGAGCAGCCCTGAAGGGCTGCCTGACTGCTCTTCTCTGGAGGCAGTCGGGGGCCGGTTATTGCTACACCCAATGGAATGGGAGTCCATAACAACAGATCGTTGGGTGTTGCAGATGGTATCCAGAGGCTATTCAATCTTGTTCCTCAAACCACCCCTACAACCGATACACCTCCCGGAAGTTCCACCCGCTCAGAGGGAGGAAGCAGCACTAGAAATAGAAAAGCTGCTAAGAAAATTAGTCATCCAGCCTGTCCCCCTCGACCAGTCTGGATCAGGCATTTATTCCAAGTTCTTTTCAGTGCCAAAGAAAATGGGGGACCTAAGACCCATTTTGGATCTATCCACCTTGAACCTGTCAGTGGCCAAAGCAAAAATCCAGATAGTCATGCTTCAATACATCCTTCCCTTCCTGCAGGCGAATGACTGGACGTGCTTTATCGACCTCCAAGACGTGTACTATCATATCAAGATGAACAAGCGCTCTCAGAGGGTCCTCCACTTCTGGCTAGGAGCTGATCATTACCAGTTCACATCCCTCCCCTTTAGTCTCACCACAGCCCCCAGGGTATTCACCAAAGTGATGGCTGTAGTAGCAGCTCACCTGAGGCTTCAGGGTATTTAGGTTTTCCCTTAACTGGACGATTGGCTCCTCACTGCCCCTTCTGAGCATCAACTTTACCAAACCAGGGACTACTTCCTTCTACTGGCACAGAGGCTGGGCATCACCATTAATCTTAGCAAGTCATCTTTGGTCCCAGTTCAGACCTTAGACTTCATTGGTGCACACTTAGACACTATTCAGACAAAAGTTTTTCTTACTCCAGACAGGATACTCAGTCTGAAGCTACATGTTCTTTATGTCCTTCAAGTCCAATTTCTGACAGCAGAAGCAGTACTGCAGTAGTTGGGGTCTATGGCAGCCACTATCAATCTGCTACCTTTAGCCTGCTTTCACATATGGATTCTTCAGTGGATTCTTGTCATTCAATGGTCCTTGTTAGATCTGCTATTGTCTTATCCTGTTCATATCTGTCGAGTGTGCAGGGACTCTCTTCGGTGGTGGATTCATTCCCTGGACCTGGTTCTGGAACGTCCTTTTCTCTGGTCATTCCACAAGGCCATTGTGACTATAGACGCCTCTCAGCTTGGGGGGGGGCACTGTTTGGAGAGGACAGTTCAAGGCATGTGGTCCCTATCTGAGACCAGTTTGCATATCAGCGTCCTGGAGATGAGGGCGGTCCTTTTCATGTTGCAGGCTCTACTTGCCCATCTTCCCCTAGGGACATTTGCCACCCAGACAGACAACATGTCAGTGGTGTGGTACATCAACAAACAGAGGGGAACCAGATCTTAACCCGTTTGTCATGAAGCCATGAGAATGTGGGAATGGGCAATCTCAATGGTCCAACATTCTAGCGGACAGGTTCAGCAGATCTATCCTGATGCCATACGAGTGACCTCTGAATCCTTCAGGGGTGGAACAGATCTTTTAAAAGTGGGGTCAGCCTTGCTGCGATCTATTCGTATCTCCTTTCAATGCAAAATACAGCAAGTTCTTCGCTCTGAACCCTCCTCAGGGGAATGCCCCCAAAGACGTTCTGATTCATGCTTGGCCTCCCAATCTGCTATACGCTTATGCTCCTCTGCCCTTGATACCAAAATTTCTTCAGAAAGCTTGCAGGCTTTGGAGCTTCGTGATCCTCATTGCCCCATTCTGGCCTCACCAAGTCTGGTTTCCTCTCTATGGTCCCATCTAGTAGCTCCACCTTGGACTTTGGAACCAGTTCCAGATCTCATTTCTCATCCCTCTGGGATTCCCCATCCAGACCTGGACAGTCTGAAGCTCACAGCTTGGCTGCTCCAGTTCTCATGATTATAGGACTCCTGGCTTATCTTCTCCTGTAAAAAGCATTATGGTGGAGGCTCATAAGAATTCCAGCAGGATGGTCTACAGTAGCAAGTGGGACATTTTTCTATTTGGGCTTTGAAACACGCATTGGATCCGTTTACTGCTCCAGCTTCTGTGTTAGAATTCTTAGCAGGGATTTTTCAACAAGGCGCCAGTTCGTCCACAGTCAAAGTCCAACTGGCTGCAATTTCTAATTTTCATGTGGGGGAAAATATTACTTTGTTGGCTTCTTCCAAGCTTTGTAAGACCTTCCTTAAGGGTACTTTCCTTCTAAGACCCCGGATGAAGGATTCTACACCTCCATGGGACCTTACTTTCGTGCTTCAGGCTTAATCTCACCCCCCTTTGAACCTGCAGCTTCAGTAGATTTGCAATTTCTGTCCTGGAAGACTGCTTTTTTAGTTGCCATTGCTTCTGCCAGGAGGGTATCAGAACTCCAAGCATTATCAGTCAAGGCTTCTTATATGATTTTGTATATGGATAGGGTGTCTTTGTGTACTAACCCATCTTTTCTTACCAAGGTAGCATCAGAAGCCAATATTAATCAGATGATCAATCTACCAGTCTTCTTTCCAAATTTTCAGAACAAAGGAGAATGTGCATAGGCAATTACATTTCTATTTGCACAGGACAAAAGCCTTTCGTAAATCTGATCAACTTTTCGTCTCTTACTGAAATCCCTTTTTAGGGAAACCATTTTCCAAAGTCACTATTGCCCACTGGATTTCCCAAAGTATTATCCGGGCATATTCTGTCAGGGGAATTTCTCCACCAGGTCAGGTAAAAGCACATTCGACCAGCTCTATAGCTACTTTAGCAGCCTTTTGGTCTCAAATGTCGGATGATATCTGTTCTGCAGTTACTTGGTTCTCTTCTCATACCTTCATTTCACATTATAAAGTAGGTATTGTATCCAGGAATTGGGCATCCTTTGGCTCCACCGTGCTCCAGAATATCCTTCCATGAGGCCACCCAGGTGTCTGGAAGCTGGGGACTGTCCCACAGGTTGAAAATCAAATGAAATCAACTATTTCAGATAAAGACGTTATGTACTCACCATAACGTTACATCTGAGTAGTTGTACTTAATTTGCCTTCAACCATCCCCCCCCTCCTTCTTCCAACCTTCTTAGAACTGTGTTGGCCAAAGAAATGTGGAAGTCGGACACCTTAGGGATGTCCTTTGTCATGCTTGGCTCTGGTCTTTTTTGGGTTGCCAGTAGTGGCAAGGTCTGGTTGGGTCTGGTATAACTTATGGGTTGGACAGCAAACTCGATCTGAAGGGAGGAAGGAGACAGGGGCATTATGAGTAAGTGGAGGAGCTTTGAGCTCAGCTCAGATGCTGGATATGCAGCCAAGTCGGATCCGTTACAGATGCGTAACCCACAGGTTGAAGACAAATGAAGTACAACTACTCAGATGGAACGTTGTGGTTACTACATAACTTCTTTTTTTACAGCAGTTGTGTGACAGTTTTGTATGCTAGAAAACCGTCACAAAAGTGCTCTAAAACACATAATCTGATGTTGTTAATTTTCTTTCTGTTCATCACTGATGGGTTTGGAACTGAGTTGGCCTATTACTAAGCTCACGCCAGCCAAAAGAAATTCCCGAGCTAAGTTTCTACCCAGAATGCCCTTCTCCCTGTTACCTCAGATCTCATTTGCCGCTTAGCTGTAAAGCCGCGTTTCAGCTGAGCTCCCAGCTAAGTGAAATCTTTTTTGATATTTGTGTAAAATGTTTTGGATATCTTCATATTTTACCAAATCTTTAGTATTGCTAGTGTCTTTTCTTCGGTCTAACCTTATTCTTTCCACTCTACCCATTGTTACCACTGGTAAACTTCTTCAAGTACCATTGTTGGTATGGCCTTTTCCCTTACTCTTTTGGTATTTCTTCAATACCATAACTGGTATCGTTTCTCCTGTTTAACCTGTTAGCTTTTATCTTTATTCAGATGTTTCTTTTTCTTCTCTTCATACAGTGTATTGTTATATTGGTGATTTCCTTGTGATTTTCTTGTGATTTTTTTGAGCAGAGTTGACCTCATTATTGTTGGATTATACAGTTGGTTTTGGTGTCCTTTTCTGCCAAGATGTCAGATAAGAAGGGTACTTGAGGCTTTAAGCACTGTAAGGACAAGTTACCTAACAGTGATTCTCATGATGACTGTGTATACCGTTTGGGAGTGGCCCACTTTTTGGTGCAGTTTCCATGTGATATTTGTCAGAGCTGCAGCCAACACACTCTTAATTAGTGCAAAAATAAGCTCATTCTGAAGGGGTTACTAAAGTCTCTCTTCTCAGAGGCCATTTCTGCGATGGAGGTCTCAACCCCTCCTTCTAAGGACAAAAAGAGATCCCATTCTGTTCCTTCTTCACCATTGGGTGATCAGAGCAAACCTGGGAAATCTAAGGTCCCTAAATAATCGTCAGGGCATAAATCTGCCTCTTGAGCTCCGCCTTCCTCAGCTCCAACCATCTCAAAACCTTCGATACTGATGCCTGTTTTGGTACAGGTCCTGCCTCCAGCACCGATCATAGATCTTACTATGCCTATTTCAAATTCGGCGCCTGTAGCCACTTCGGCTCAGGGCACACCTTTGACTATGCCATCAGTTTCCATTTTGCAACCAACCATTTCGGCTCCGAGTGCCACTTCCGCACCGAGCGTTGTACTGACCTCACTGGATCTGACCCCTTTGCTTCTGGTCTCAAAACTCGAGACTTCGGTGCTGGCAGACCTTGCACCATGGACCCGATACTCCCCCCTCCGTAGACCCGCTTCTGGGCCAAGCGTATAGCCCATTCCTTGAACATTCTGACTCTCCATCTGGAGTATCCACTAGATCCAACAGGAGCCTTTCTGAACACACATCTTGTGGACCAGCTGTTGGTAGCCAGGGGGATTCCCTTACTTTCTAAAACCCATCCACCTGCAGTACTTGGGTTGCCTTATCCATGGACTCCATCTTACACTCCTCCTTCGACCATCTCGGTTCCAAAGCCTTCTGCTCCAACATTCTTCTTGGAAACCATCACCTCGGCGCCTACGTTGCATCTCACTCCAGCTCCGAGTTTGTCCATTTGGTCTTCGGTTCCCACTGAACCGGTCCTTCCTCAATCTGGGGATTGGGGGACGGGCACGTCGGCCTGGGGTACGGGGCCGACTTTCTCCTCAGTTCCTTCCTCGGCACCAATGGCTGCTTCCGTGCAGATCCTGCTTGAGGCTTCATCTGTTGGGGTGGGTCCTTTGGAGTGGGGTGTGACCCTGGTCCCGAGGTTGTCTTTCTCGGTTCCAGGCTCCCATCCCTCTTCGGGCGGGCCTGCCTTTCGCGCGATGGAGAGGGCTTTTGCTTCTGGAAGTACTCCTTTGATGTCGGGACACCAGTTTTCACCCCCTGAGCTACAACTGTCACAGACAACCCCCCCCCAGGATACCGGGCGGAAAAGCTGAAGGACACCCCTGTTCATGGTAGTCACACTTCCGAGTCCTCCTCAGAGACCCCCACTAAGGAGCCCCCTTGAAAGAAGACATGCAAAAGAAAGCATGTGGACTCACCTGTGCAGTCTTTAACGGAAGACATGGATTGCGATGATGATGATGAAGGGTCCCCATGGTCACCTCCTGATGTTGTCTCCGGAGATGTTAAAGCAGAGAGGTGACTGGAAGCCCTCCAACCCTTTATCTGAGGAGTCCGTGTTCCTGCAGGCTTTTTGTGCCCAGCCTTCTACATCTTGGGTGACCCCGTCTGCCGACGAGCTCGTCCAGCTCGTCATGCACCACGTGTGGAAGGACCCTGATTCCACTGAGGTGATTCCCCCGGAGACCAGACAAAATTTTTTCCCCTCCCAAGGAAAATCCACACTGGTCCAAAGGGTTGCCAGTTGATGCTATGGTGGTGGCAGTGGCCATGAAAAACGACTTGGCTGAGGAAAGTCCCGCTGTCCACACGCCCAACAGGGAGTCCAGGGCGGTGGACAGACTTGGGAAGCATGTTTTTGCATCAGGGACCTTTGCTATATGATCCCTGAATTATTTGGCATGTTTTATGAGGCTCCAGAGGGACTTGATCTCCAAACTCTCTGGGAGGCTCACAGGACAGTTGTCTGATGAGGTCAGCTATAAAGTGGCCTTGCAGCTTGCAAACCTGGAATCAGTATTTAACTCATCCATGAGGTTGCTCTCACACACGACCAAAGGGGCGGCTAAAGCAGCTTGTTTGGGCTTTGCTATGAGGTGTCATGCCTGGATGCTCATCTGTGACCTCGCAGATCCCTTCAAGTCTTCCTTTCTGAATGCTCCCGTCGAAGCTTCATCCCTTTTTGGCTCCAAAGTGAAGGACACGCTAGCCACGTGTTAGCAAGATGGAAAAACCCTGTCTGCCGTAGGCCTATGGTTTTCCAATCCTCAAGATACCTTCTCCAGGAATCAGAGGAGTTGGAAAATGCGGCATATGAAATCTCAGGGTCCTTTCTGTGCTGCATTTGGTGATGATACTCCCAGAGGCAGAGGGGGTAACAATTCTAGAAGACACCCCTGTAGAGGCAGAGGGGGTCCTCGCAACCAAGGCTCCAGGGACTCCTTCTCTGGACAGACTTATCAGCACTTCTGAGGGGTGGCCCGATTGCTTTCCTCTGGAAGCAGTCGGGGGTCATTTCTCTCTGCACCAAGCTGCCTGGCAATCTATCACCACCGATTGTTGGGTGCAAAATATTATCTCCAGAGGTTACACCATTCCCCTTTCTTGTCAGCCAGAATTTCCAAGAAAACTTCCCGACATTCCACCATGTCAAAGGGAAGAAGCAGCTTCAGAGATTATAAAGCTGTCTCAAAAAAGAGTCATCCAACTAGTCCCACCAGACCAGCGCGGATTCGGATTTTACTCAAGATTCTTTTTGGTGCCAAAAAAAGACAAGGGATTGGAGACCCATTTTGGATCTGAGCAGTTTAAACAAGTCTGTCACCCATACCAAATTCCGGATGGTCACGGTTCAGCCAATCCTTCCCTTTTTAAAAGAAGGCAATTGGATGTGCTCTATAGATCTCCAGGATGCATATTGCCACATCAAGATGGACAAACGCTCCAGGAGTCTGCTTCACTTCTGGCTAGGAGCCAGTCATTACCAGTTCCGTGCCCTGCCGTTCGGTCTCTCTACAGCCCCAAGAGTGTTTACAAAATGCATGGCAGTGGTAACAGCTCACTTGAGGCTAAAATGATTAAAGGTGTTTCCATATCGAGACGACTGGCTCCTTAACGCCCCCACCAAGCATCTTCTGGTAACAGCGCTACAACATACTCTCTCTCTCTCTCTCTCTGGCAAAATTTTTGGGAATAACAATACATTGGGAGAAATCAAATCTTATCCCTACAAAACAAATAGAGATCATTGGAGCAGTGTTCAATACTCAGTCCTGTCTGGTATCACTCCCACTTCACAGACTCCATCAACCGAGGCTTCAAATCTGAGTGATTCTTTCTCAAACATCAGCCTCTGCAAGGGAAGTTCTTCAAGCCCTAGGTTCTATGGCTGCATCAATTCCAGTAGTGCCTCTAGCAAAGCTACATATGCAAATTCTGCAATGGCTTCTTCTGTGTCAGTGGTTCCCAAACTGTCATCCCCTGGATTACAAGATTCGAATAACCAACTCCTGCAAGCAGGATCCTGCTTTGGTGGATGAGGCCAGATGTAGATCTTTGGACCCGCCCATTTCAACCCTCCCAGCCCACAGCCACTGTGACCACGGATGCTTCCCTGATCGGGTGGGGGGCCATTTCCAGGGAAAGACTGTCCAAGGCACATGGTCCATCTCGGAGGCCCACCTGCATATCAATGTTTTGGAACTGAGAGCTGTGCTGTTAGCGTTGCAGGCATACCATTCAGCTTTCCCCTCCGGGACAATTGCAGTTCAATCAGACAATATGTCAGTGGTCTGGTACATCAACAAGCAAGGAGGATCCAAGTCCTACCCTGTATGTCGAGAAGCCATGAGAATTTGGCAGTGGGCGATAGCTTCCAATCGCTTCCTGATAGCAACGCATATCCTGAGGAGCTCCAACGTGATTGTGGACAAACTGAGAAGATGCATCCTCATACCCCACGAGTGGTCCCTCAACCCTGAGGTGGCATCTGTAATCTTCAGCTACTGGGGCCAGCCTTGCTGAGATCTTTTCGCTTCCCCCATAAAGCACCAAGTGCAGCAGCTACTTCGCCCTAATTCCCCGAGAGGGGGAGTCACCGAGGGACGCTCTGATTGGTCCATGGGACTTCTCTGTGCCTATCCTCCCATTCCTTTGATCCCACAATTTCTAAAGAAAGCTTTTCGGTTGAGATGCAAGGTGATCTTCATAACCCCATTCTGGCCTCAACAAGTTTGGTTCCCCTTTCTTCGGCCTCACCTATTATACCCGCCGTGGATTCTGGACTCTCTACCAGATCTGATCACTCTTCCCCAGGGGTTGAGTCACCCAAACCTCTCCAGTCTCAAGTTGACAGCTTGGTTTCTCCACTTCGCTAGTTGCTAGGCAAGCTAATTTCTCCTCACCTGTTCAAGACATCATTCTGGCTACTCACAAACCATCCACCAGAAGACTATATCAGGATAAATGGAAAAGGTTCTCTATTTGGTCCAAGGATAACATGCTAAACCTGTATTTGGCTCCAGTTCCTGCAGTTCTTCAATACCTGGCTAAGTTTTTTGATAACGGAGCCTCTGCCTCTACAGTATGAGTGCATCTAGCAGCAGTTTCCAATTTCCACAATGGTATCTCTTTAAACATCTGCAAGGCTTTCCTCAAAGGGACCTTTCATCTCAGGCCTCCTCTCAGACAGCCCATGGAACCATGGAACCTCGCTTTAGTCCTCCAGTCTTTGACTTAAAAGCCCTTTGATTCTGCTGCTAAGTGTGACCTAAAGTTTTTGTCTTGGAAATCTTTGTTCCTGGTAGCCATTACCTCTGCCAGAAGAGTTTTGGAGCTTCAGGCATTGTGCATCAAGAGGCCCTACCTGGTCTTTCATAAAGACAGAGTGTCACTTCAGACAAACCCATCCTTTCTTCCCAAAGTTGTTTCTGAATTCTCTATTAACCAGTCCCTTGATCTACCAGTGTTGTTTCTGAATTCTGCCAATAGAGGAGATTATTGCCTTCCCACCTTAGATGTACATAGACAATTAAGATTTTACCTAGAGAGGAACAAACCTATCCATAAATCTGAACAGCTTTTCATCTCCTTTTCGGGATTCAGAATGGGAGAGGCTGTTTCCAAGGTTAGATTATCAAGATGGCTAAGGGACTGCACACGTGTCACTTATTCCCTCCATAATGAATCCATGCCAAAAGTTAAAGCCCACTCCACTAGATCTATGGCAACATCTATAGCATTCCATTCCAGGTCATCCATGGATGACATCTGTGCAGCAGCTACTTGGGCCAAGCCTCTTACCTTTATCAATCATTACAAATTGGACCTAGTCTCCAGGGGGAGAGCTGCCTTCGGCTCAATGGTACTCAGGAATGTTCTTCCATAAGGGCCACCCATGGACCTCAAAGTAGCTTGAGATTCTGTTCCATCAGTGATGAATGGAAAGAAGATTAACAACATCAGATAAAAAAGTTATGTCTTACCATAACGTTCCATCTGTGTTGTTCATTTTCTTTCATTCATCACTTCCCACCCTCCTTCCCTCTCCAAAGGCTCCTGGGGGATGCTTTGTGTCTAAGTGGTGCACTAGGGTACTTGCGTAGAAGTGGCTTCAGCTTTACTTTCTTAGCAAACTCGATCTGAAGTAACAGGGAGAAGGGCATTTTGAGTAGAGACTTAGCTCGAGAGGTTTTTTGGCTGGCGCGAGCTTGGTAATAAGCCGACTTGGTTCTGAGGGCTCAGAAGCAAACCCATCAGTGATGAATGAAAGAAGATGAATAACACAGATGGAACGTTATGGTAAGACATGACTTCTTTTTTTATAACAGAAAATTACAACATTTTTGGAGCCCCCCCCCCCAAAAAAAAAAAATTTTTCCTCCTGCCTTCGGTGTTTGGATATCTATGTGTACTGTATATTTTTCTAGCTAGTTTCACTGTGTGTGAGGTATTAACTTGAAACTGTCCACTTTTATTAAGCATCTGTGGGGTTGTTTGTTTCTGATAACTTGTTGCAGTTAAACACTTTATCTAGAGGCTCCTTTAGCTGTTTACAACTTTCATTTAAAGGCTCACTGCTGCTTTTCTGCTGTGAGAAACATTTCTGTTCTTATTGTTGGTGGCTTTGCAGTTGCCCGCCCCTACTGTAAATTTGATCTGGGACTCTCCTCCCAGTCCAGTGTCATTACCTCATTCTACCCAATACAGGGAGAACATTTGAGAAGGCCAATCAGCTTAGTTTCTGCTACTCCTTTCTCTGTTTCCACTAAAAAAAAAAAAAAATTTCTAAGCTTGTTTCCCGCCTTTCCTGTGGGTAGTCTAGTCTAGCTATAGATTTGCTGTGTCCAGGACTATTTGTAGGCTTCTAGGCCCCCAAGCCTTTCTGTGTTGGATGGAAGCCTTCTAGCTTAATTCTGTTTCTTAAAACTAGCCATTTTTTTTTGTTTCGGCACTCGTCTGTTTCTTTGAGCTCAGCACTTGTTCAGAACTTATTGTAAGCACTAAATAAGCTACAAATTACTACAGCACTCAACTTTCCTCACTGTCTAGAGGAAAACAGTTTCTAGTACTTAACAAATTAGCACCTATCCAGGCATGTCCAAGGGTCAGCTCCCGGTGTTTTCTCCTGTCTACCTGATGAATCTGGGCATCTTGGGGCAATGCAGTAATTGCCTCGTACACAGACAACCCTCTCCTCCTACCACCCAACACTACAACCTGTGAGAGATTCACTTATATAGCCAAACTGGAAGCAAAGCTCTCTTCACCCAAGACTGGACTAGACAGTGTAGTGGAGAAGGTAAACACTTGCACCACACCACACTCAGCACATAGTCCCTCAAAACCTACACCACCAAAACACACACATAGAAACACAAAACACACACCTACATTCATGGAGGCTCTCAGTAAAAACCTGCCCAAGCAACAGGGACCTCCAAAGCAGAAACACAAGCAACCTCCACCCCCCCCCCAACACAACCCAAATGACACATAGCCCACAAACTTCAACCACAGCCCGTAAGGCATAACAGCGTACCCAACACTCTAGTCATAGGTGACTCTATAGTCAGGCACACTGATGTTCCACTCACCAGGCTAAACAAGGAGAACGTTACTGTCAGCTGCCTGTCGGGTGCCAGGATCCGCCACATCAGGTCACTCCACAACAAGTACAAATATGACCCTGTCATTGTCCATGTTGGTGTGAATGACCTGAGATGTACCTCCTTGGACTACATGAAAAGGGGCATGGAGGAGCTGTCTGATCTTGTAGCCCAGGCAGGTATGACCCTAGCCCTGAGTAGCATCCCGCCATCACCCAGAATGATACCACAGTACAAGGACAAAATGATTGACTTCAACAATTGGCTAAGCTTCTGGTGTCATTCTAAGGGCATCCAGTATCTGTCTGCCTGAGATTACATGATCAACAAACCACGATGGTTTGCCAGAGATGGCCTGTACCTGTCGCCCCTGGGATTCCAGATACTGGCTAAGGCTCTAGCCACCCCTATAGTGCCTTTTTTAGCCAAGGTTCAAATGACAAATTCACCACCCTAACAGGTACAGGCAAGAAAAATCAGAGGGTATTGCTACTCAATGCTAGAAGTCTAAACCTCAAAATGCACTCACTCTAGGCACTCCTTAAAATGGAGAACATCGACATCTGTGCAGTGACAGAGACCTGGTTCAAGGCTGCAGAGAGTACTCCTGCATTACCAGGCTATAACTCATACCACACCTTTCGGCCACCTAACCTGGACCAAAACACTAAAGGCGGAGGTGTGTCCATATTCATTAAGGATATCCACACCTCCAGGCTAGTTGCTCAGTATAATGCATCCGAGATTATCCAAGTGCAACTAACTCTGGGCAAGA
Source organism: Protopterus annectens (assembly GCF_019279795.1). Taxonomy (NCBI): domain Eukaryota; kingdom Metazoa; phylum Chordata; order Ceratodontiformes; family Protopteridae; genus Protopterus; species Protopterus annectens. The sequence goes on from NC_056726.1 coordinate 1,984,988,545, forward strand.
CCACACTCCAAATTGTAGCTTGCTACAGATCCCCCACCATGCCCCAGGATTCCCACTCCTCATTTCTTAATACACTGGAAAATATTAGGGTACAACCTAACACCCTAATAATGGGTGATTTCAACTACCCTACCATTAACTGGGAAAACTACTCATGTACCACCTCTTGTGCTCAAAGTTTTCTGGAATTCATGAATTCCAATGCCATGGATCAACTTATCCACACCCCCACCAGGGGCAGCAATTTCCTAGACCTGGTTATTACCAACATGGGCAACCGGTGCTCCACACCAGAGGTCAATTCCACGTTGGTCAGATCCGACCACAAGCTAATCCCGTAGACATCCACATCCCTCCCCCACCCCCCATTAGGGAAACCACAGTAAAATATTTATCCAAAGCCAACTTCACTCTTCTTAAGACAGAAGTGGCAAACTTCACGACACCCATGCTGACGGACAATAGAGGTACGACTGCTGAATCCTACAAAAATGCACTTTATAAGCACTTTTGCGAGTGCATGGATTTTGCAATCCCCAACAAAACCAAGATGCTATCCTCCAAAAAAAGGAAGCCAATCTGGTGGTCCCCTGCCATAAACAAACTCTACAACAGAAGAAAGAAACTGTTGCAAAAAAGTAAAATCCCATGATTGGAGAAACTCCCTGGTCAGCCTCAGTAAGAAGCCAAGATCCCTCATAAAATCCTCCAAAGCTAGTTATGAAAACAAAATCGCCACTGACTTTAAAGACAACCACAACACATTCTTTAACTATGTCAAGAATCTCAATGGCAACACTCAGATCTGCTCTGAGTTACAGCACAATGGCACTAAATATACAGAACCAACTGATATTGCCAACATCCTGGCAGATAGGCTCAGTGCTAACTTTACCCCCCTGTCATCCCCTAAAGGGCCCATCTCTATACCAGAAGAATGCAAAGTTCCTGTAATCACGGCTGCACAGGTAAAAAACACACTATCCAAAGCCAAGAACACAGCATCCATGGGACCTGACGACATCCCAGGCTGTGTTCTACATGAACTGCAGAACGAAGTGGCACCCCACCTAAGTACCATGTTCAATCATAGCCTCACCTCAGGCTGTGTGCCCACTGAATGGCGCACAGCGACAGTTATCCCACTCCACAAAGGGGGAGCCACCACAGACCCCAGAAACTACCGCCCCATTAGCCTAATGAGCATGGTCTGCAAGGCTATGGAATGTATCATCATGGAACTTATAAACAATGGCATTGGTAATCTCCAAACTCAGGACCCCCCCCCCAGTTCTGGTTTGTAAAAGGCAGATCATGTCTCCTAAAATTGATAGACTTCTTTGAAGCAGTCACCAAAGCCGTAGATCAGGGTAAGGTGGTTCACATAGCCTATCTAGATCTCGCCAAGGCTTTCGACACCATCCCCCCACTCTGGAATTATAGATAAACTCACTAAACTAAGTATAAATCCCTATGTCACAAGATGGGTTGTCAACTGGCTCACTGACAGAACCCACAATGTGAAAGTAGCAGACTCCAAATCCAACTTCAGACCAGTGACAAGTGGAGTACCACAGGGTTCAGTCCTGGGTCCTCTCCTGTTTGGTATCTACTTCTCTGATGTACAGGCCAACTCAGAAGGTCTTTGGCTAACGACGTTCACAGATGACTGCAAACTAGGAGCCATAATCAAAACTCCAAAAGATGTGGACATCCTACAAAAGGGCCTCGCTGAGACAGATGCCTGGTATCAAAGCCATGGCTTCAAGCTCAGTGCCAAAAAGTGCATTGTCATCCCTTTTGGTAAAAACTCAGTTCCCATGAACTACCACATAGGCAGTAGTCTACTTAACACCGAAAGTGTGATAAGAGACCTTAGGACACAGGTGGACAGTAGTCTCTCCTTTGATAATCACATCGCCACAGTAGTCAGGAAATTTTTCTACATGGCACACCTCATCACAAAAGGTTTCTCATCCAGGAAAATAGAGGTCATTGTTCCCCTCTACACGTCACTGATTAAACCCATTATAGAGTACAACGCCCCTTTTGGTATGTACCTCACAAGACCTCTACAACAACTGGAAAGGCCACAGAAATACCTCACAAAGAGGATTACCGGCCTCAAACAGATGCTCTATGCAGACCGTCTCAAAAAACTGCAGCTTTACCCCATTGCATATCCCCTACTCAGAGGCGATCACTGCCTAACACACAAAGCTATGTCAAACCCAGAGTTTTTAGACATGCTCCACTTAAAGAAATCCCAATCCCTACAAGCTACATGCTCTAGGGACCTAAACCTTGTCACCACAATAGACAGAACATACTGCAGGGATAGATTCCTGTCCCAGAGACTTCCCATACTCTGTAACAAACTACCTATCTATATCAAACAAAGCTCCTCATTAGCACTCTTCAAGAAAAATCTTGATGATTGGATGGGAGATAGGAAATTCACCCCGGGGATCACTTCTGTGGCTGTGCTCGACAGTGGCACAGGAAAATAATTTTCTTGGGTGGCGAAAGCCAGGGTACCTTTGGCTAGGCTTATATAGGCCCTAGGGCCAATATCCTAGTACCTACCTATGAACCTATGAACCTATTGTTCTGAATTATAGCATTAAAGTGTTGGCAACCCTACATACATACCTACTTGCAAAGCAGTAAGAAATAATAGATTAACAGAATCTGAGACTCAAACGAAGGAACAGAAGTTCCTCCAGCATCTTTCTATCTTTCCAAGAGTCAAACAAGGAGGGGATTTGGTGGGAGTGAAGGTGAGGAAGAATGAAAATGAGCAACACAGATGGAACATTATGGTGAGGTCATAACTTTTATCTGATGTTGTCATTTTCATTCATCCTCAACTGTTTAGATGGATTCCCCAGCTACCTAAATCTTGGTAGGACTCTAAGGAATGATATTACTGAGCACAGCTGAGGCAAAGGCTGCTCTTCCTCTAGAGACCACAACCAATTTGTAATGAGCAATATCAGTATGAGGATTAGACCAAGTTGCAGCTGCACAAATATCATCCAAGGAAGTTCTAAACAGAAAGGGTGAAGAAGTTGCCATCAACTTAGTGGAATCGGCTTTTGGTAGTTTTGGTAAAGGCAAACCTACTTTTTGTATACAGAAGTAATACAGTCATTCAAACATTTGGGGAAAGTTACTTTAGAAACTGGTTTGCCTAATTTAGATTCCAAAAAGTAAACAAATAATTGCTCTGATTTCCTCAAATTTTTGATTCTGTGAAGATAAAACCATAATTGTCTGTGAACATCCAATAGGTGTAACATATATTTTACTTTATTTGAAAAATTTGGAAAGAAGACACGGAAGGTTGAAAACCTGATTAACATTGAATTCTGACACCAAACTTACATAGAAAGGAAGGATTGGTCTGTAAAGATACTCTATCCTTATGAAAAATCAAATAAGGAAGTTTACATGACATGACCTGTAATTCGGATACTCTTCTGGTAGAAATAATAGCAATTAAAAAGATAGAGCTGATGTTGTTAATCTTCACCTAATCCTTGACAGTGGGTTCGGTTCTGAACCTCGAAACTGACTCGGCCGTATCTTTTATCTCGCGCTCTCCAAACTCTCAAGCTAGGCACAACCCATAATGCTCCTCACAGAGATTACCTCAGATCTTGTTTGCTGCTTAGCAGACCAGACATGTTCGTTCCTTCTCTCAAGCCTTGGCTACTTAATTGTAAGTGTTTTTCAATTTTTCAAACTCTTCTTAGAAATTCTCCTTGTTTCTCAATTTCCTGTATTCTTAGTACTTCTACCCGCTCCTCCTCCTTACTAATTAATCTTCCGTCTTCCTTCCTCTTACCGTTGATGATCTGTCCTTTACCGTCATTGGTAAACCACCTTCTCCTTTAATACCAATAAGGTATCTCTTAATACCATAGCTGGTATAATTTTATTTCTTTCATCTTCCCTTTCTATCCTAAAAAAAAAAACGTTCTGCTCCTTTCCTTTACCGTCGATTATTGCAGGCCAAAAAGAAACACTTTCTCCCTCAAAACCTTCCAAGCACACCTCAGGATTCAAGAGGTGTAGAAAATGTGAGGGTAAAATGCCCAATTCTGATGGATATACCCTGTGTGTGTACAGTTCTCTACCCGAACTTTGACAGAGAGAAAAAATAAATTAATATTGAAAGGGCTTCTGAAATCTCCCTTTGACAAGGCTATCTCTGGTTCCAAGGAGAAAACTGGTACTTCAGAGTCTTCTTCTTCCCATGGATCAAAGAAAAGATCATCCTTGGTTCCGAGGTCTTTGGAACCCACTAGAAAATGTCAAAAACATCCTCGGTACCGAAGAGTTTATTGGCACTGGAGGACCTGTCTACACCGACGAAATTGGCTTCAGAGCTGACAGCCTCTACATCAGTAACAACGGATCAACCAGTACCTAAACTACTGGGGCTGCCTGAACTCCCAAGAGCATCCTATTCCCCTTCTGTGGACCATTTCAGAAATACCCCATTTATGGAAGTGAGACTAACGAGATCTCCCTTCACTGCTTCCATGCGGTCTACTAAGAGTCTGTCAGAAGCTGATATTATAAGACTAGTGGATCAGCTACTTGTGGCAAGAGGATTACCTTCAGTTCCAAGCCAAACCGGTGTTGAAACTGTCTGTCCTATGACTCCTTCATAAACTCCTCCTCAAACTCTAGATGAGCCTTTGGAGCCTTCGATCCCGACACTTCTGGCTCCAACTGACTCGGTTCCGGTAGCTTTTTCGTCTTCTGTTCCAAGAACCATTTTGAGTATCTCCGAGCTTTTGGCACCAGAGACCTCCCAGGGTCGAGACTTTCTGGTTGAGTCCGAGATGCATGGTACCTTTTTGGTTCCTTCAGAGCTGTCTATGGCTCTCGGTACCTTGGCCCTTGTAGTGTTGACCCAGACTCCTGTTACGGAGGTGTTCTCCTTGGTTCGGGATGTAACCCCTGTTCCGAAGGAGTCTATTTCAGTTCCTGGCTCCCATCCCTCTATGGGGGGGGCCTGCCTTCTGAATTATGGAGAAGGCATTATCCATTGGGGATGATCAGCCTTTGCCATCCTTATCGGGACATATCTCGTCTTCCTCTCAACCTGAGCTATCATTAGTCTCATCCCCTGGACAGAGGGTACAAAAGTCCCAGGTGACTCCCACTTTAGTGGTCTCCTCTTCGTACACTTCCCCGGTGCACCCCCCCCCCCAAGGAAGTCCCTATGAAGAGAAAGTGCAAGAGGAAGCATCTGGACTCCCTAGGGGAATCTTACACTGAAAATACTGACTTTGATGAAGGAGAAGGTTCCCCCAGGTCACCCGATGATGATGTTTCCTTCGGGGACATCCTGGAATCCCTGAAGCAGAGGGTTGGCTGGTCATCCACCCAGCCTTCCTTGGAGGAATCAGTATACCTGGAGGCTTTTCATGCCCAACCCTCCACTTCTTGGAACTCTCCGCCTGCTGATTATCTTATCAAACTGATTGCTCGGCGGGCGTGGAAGATACCTGACTCCATAGAGCCAATCGCAAGAGACCTGACCAGGTATTGTGAGCACCTAAAGAAGAATCACATTGGTCTATGGGAATTCCTTTCGACTCCATGGTGATAGCGGCTGCCACCAAGAGGGAACTCGCTGAAGAGAGTCCTACTATCCATCCTCCTAACAAGGAGTCTAGGATGTTGGATAGATTTTGGAAGCATGTTTTTGCTTCAACGACCTTCGCTCTGAGGTCCTTGAATTATATGGCACATTTTACCAGATTACAGAGAGATTTGATTAAAGAACTTTCAAATATTCTCTCAGGAGAAGTGGCTGAAGAGGTCCGTGACAAAGTTTCCTCTCAGCTTGCAACCATAGATGCTATCTCCAACTCGTCATGAGGCTCATTGTGCATGCAGCTGAAGGGACAACCAGGGCAACGGGTTCAGGTATAGCCATTAGAAGGCACTCCTGGATGGACTTGTGCAACTTTTATTTAAAGCATCATTTGTCAATGCTCCTTTTGATGGATCCATCCTTTTTGGTCCAAAGGTTAAAGACATTCTAACCAGAAGTGAGCAAGATGGTAAGACCCTATCTGTTGTAGGCATATATTTCTCCACCCCTCAGAGGCCTTATTCAAGGAACCAAAGGAGTGGGAGACAATGGTTTAGAAAATCCAAAGGGCCTTTCCAAGACTCACGAGGTAAAGACTTCCCCCGGGGCAGAGGAGGAAGCAATGGAAGAAGCCGCCCTAGGGGCAGAAATGGACCGCAGAATCAGGGGTCCAGAGAATCTTTCTCTGAAACTTTCTATCAGCATTCCTAAAAGGGTACCCAATTTCCTTCCTCTGGAGGCAGTCGGGGGGGGGGGGGCAATTATCCCTGCACCTACAGGCCTGGGAATTAATAACTTCGGACAAATGGGTGCAGGGAATAATATCCAGAGGCTACCAAATTCCACTATCTGCAAGTCCCAAATCCCAGAAAAAACTCCCAGATGTTCCACCCAATCAAAGGGAAGCAGCAGTTTTAGAAATTCAAAAACTGCTTGAAAAAGAGTCATCCAAAAAGTCCCACAAGACCAAACAGTATCTGGGGTTTACTCAAGATTCTTTTTAGTGCCCAAAAAACAGGGGACTGGAAACCTAGTTTGGATCTCAGCCAATTTAACAAGGCAGTTCAGCAAACCAAATTCCGGATGGTCTTGGTACAATCCTTACTTCCTTTTTTGGAAAAAGACAACTGGATGTGCTTTATAGACCTCCAAGATGCTTATTACCACATAAAAATGGAAAAAAGCTCTAGGAGGTTTCTACGCTTTTGGCTAGGTGCCAGCCATTTCCAGTTCATAGCACTGCTCTTTGGTCTCACCACAGCTTCCAGAGTGTTAACCAAATGCATGGCAGTGGTTGCAGCTCACCTCAGACTGCATGGTTTTGAGTCTTCCTGTACCTTGACAACTGGCTCCTCACCGCTACCACCAGGCGTCTCTTAGAACAGGCAAGAGATTACACCATAAATGTTTGCACATCTCTAGGCATTACAATAAATTTTGAAAATTCCAACCTGCAGTCTTCTCAGCAACTGGATTTCATTGGTGCTCATTTAAATACTGTCTCAGGAATTGATTCTCTTCCCCTAGAAAGACTGCAAAGTATCAGGGCCCAAGTCAGACAAATTCTCCAAAACAACAGAGTCTCAGTGAGACTTGTCCTTCAAACCTTAGGTTCTATGGCCACATCACTCACTCTGGTTCCTCTAGCGAGGTTTCATAGGTTCATAGATTGGTACTAGGCTATCGGTCCTAGGGCCTATACATGTCTAGCCATAACAATTCCATGGCTATTTCTTCCCACACTATTTACTTCCTTGTGAATATGGTTACATATTAGAAACACGAAAAATCTAAAACACAAATGTATGTACATCGACACATAAAGGTCGATGTACATACTCAGCGTAACATGTAAATGGTGAAAATCAAAACGCCGAACGTGTTTCCTAGCCAGCAGTACGGTGGTGGGGATAAGGAAATATATCCTTTTCCCCACTGTAGTGCGGTCTCGGAGTTGGTATATTTAAGAAGGGGGGGTGGGGGGCAAAGCCCCCCACATGGGGGGGGGTGCAGGGGGGCTTGCCCCCTGCATAAGCATGTTAATGTATTTTTTTTTTTTAATTTTGTACTTACCTGTGTGGTGCGTTTTGCTGACAAAACACATTTGGCATTTTGATTTTCGCCGTTTACGTGTTTCGCTGTGTATGTACATTGACCTTTATGTGTTGATGTACATACATTCACGTTTTAGATCTTTCGGGGTTTTAATATAGACCCGCGAATACTGCAGTTGTTTCTAGCAATCCAGTGGTCTCTGATACACCAACCAATGTCTCACCTTGTCTTGATTACCAACTATTGTAAACAAGACCTCAAATGGTGGCTTCACTCTGACTAAGTTCTCTTGGACTGACCATTCACCCTACCTCAGCCCCAAGCCATAGTGACCACAGATGCTTCCCAGATTGGGGGGGGGGGCATTATCTGGGAAAGACAGTCCAAGGCACATGGTCCCAACTGAAAGCCAATTTGCACATCAATGTTCTGGAAATTAGGGCAGTGCTGTTAGCATTGCAAGCATTCCAAGATGCCCCCCCTCTAGGGACAGTTGCAATTCAGACAGACAACATGTCGGTAGTCTGGTATATCATCAAACAAGGAGGAGCCAAATCTTACCCACTATGTCGAGAGGCACTCAGAGTTTGGCAATGGGCAATTTCTTCTAACTGCTTTCTGATAGCAACGCACATTCCGGGAAGTTCCAACGTGATAGCGGACAAACTGAACAGGACAATTCTTATGCCTCACGAGTGGTCTGTGAATGCTGTAGTGGCGGACAGGATTTTTTGTCATTGGGGCCAACCTTGTTGCGACCTATTTGCTTCTCCCCTGAACAACAAGTGCAGAAGTTACTTCGCCCTAATCCCCACTCTGGGGGAGTCACCCAGAGATGCTCTTCTCCACGCTTGGCCTCCTAGTCTGTTATATGTCTTTTTCCCCTCTCCTCTAATCACACAATTCCTAGAGAAAGCCAAAAAGGTGGAGAATTCAGTAATCCTCATTGCCCCCTTCTGGCCTCAACAAGTTTGGTTTCCCTTCCTCTGGCCTCATCTGATTCAGAAACCATGGGTCTTGGACCCAGTTTCAGATCTGCTAACTCACCCAGAGGGCATGGTTCATCCAATCTCCAGCATCTCTAGCTCACTGCTTGGCTTCTCCAATTCCCATGATTGCTAGACATCCTTTCCTTTCTTCCCCTGTCCAACGTATTATTATTGCGCACCATAATCCTGCTACTAGAAAACTGTATCAGTGCAAATGGGAAAAATTTACCAAATGTGCCTCGAATAAAGGACTGAACCCTTATGCCGCTCCCATTCACAACGTGATGGATTTTCTAAACACACTTTTTCAACCTGATTCCTCTGCATCTACGAAAAAAGTTAATCTGGCAGCGATTTCAAACTTCAACTCAGGTTGGAATGATTCTCCAGTAATGTCTCACAAGCTATGTAAAGCTTTCTTGAAGGGACTCTTCCTACTAAAACCTGCATTTAAAGAACCATCTCCCCCATGGGATTTAACTACTGTCCTTCAAGTTCTAACCAAGACCCCCTTTGAACTGTCAGCATCTTGTCATTTGAAGTATTTATCCTGGAAGACAGTATTTTTGGTGGCTATTACTTCCGCAAGAAGAGTTTCCGAATTGCAGGCCCTATCATGCAAATCACCATACCTAATGTTTCATAAAGACAGAGTTGAACTGAGAAAAAATCCATCCTTTCATTTCATTTCATTTTCAAAGATGGCACCAGTGTGTTTGGCTTGCCGTCTGATAGCTCTGCCAGTTTTTATGTGTTTGCTGCTTTTTGCGTGTGTTTGGCAGTGTGTGGATTTAAAAACAACTTATGATCGACGTTCGTTGATTGATATGGGTGTCGCTGCAGGATTGCTGCTGTTTGGAGGAAGTGTTTATCGGAGCGTATCTTCCCCTGTTTTGGATCCATTGCCAGAGTTTGGTTTGACTTTCCCGCCATTGTATTCTGTTGGTGGGAGGCTGAGGAAGCGTAGGAAGCGGGGCTGCCGTGGAGGACGGTTGGTCAAGTTAAAGTTGCTGGTGGCTTCCTTCTCTGGCGTTCTGGGAGTTAAGCGAAGGCTGCTTCCTGGGTCTTTGGTGTCTGGGCAGATGAGGAATCCTATAGCTTCGTGGAGTATCCCTGTTGTTGGTTCCTCGATGGGGGATTGTGTGTCTTTTCCACGGTATCGACGCTGCTGTTTGAGAGGAGTGAATTTGAGGAATTTGAAACCAGTAGCTAAAGCATTGCCTGCTGTAGGAGTTGTGTCAACTTGGGGACTGGTGAATGCCAGGTCAGTGGCTAATAAGACATTTGTTCTAAAATAATTTTTTATGCAACATATGTTGGACTTACTTTGCATAACTGAGACTTGGATTCCATCTGGTGAATGGAGCGCTATGAATGAAATGGTGCCGGTGGACTGTGTGCTTATTAGTGTGCCTAGAGTTTTAAGATGTGGCGGTGGGCTGGCAGTTATTTGTAAAACAAACTTGTTAATAAAACAACTATATCCTGTAACTACTTATAGTACTTTTGAATTATGCTTATTTGAATTGGGTCATTTAAGTCCACTTCTTTGTGCAGTGGTTTATAGACCTCCAAGTTATAATAAGGTTTTTATATCTGAATTTTCTGAATTTTTGTCTGAGTATGTTTTACGTTATGATCAGATTATATTACTTGGGGATTATAATATTCATGTTTGTTGCCCAGATAAGCCTCTTGTTTCAGATTTTTGTGATTTGTTAAATTGTTTTAATTTAAATCAGTGTGTTGATGGGGCCACTCATGAATGTGGTCACATGTTGGATCTGGTATTATCATCTGGGCTTGTTGTGGAAAATCTTTGCATACATGATGCTGTGTTTTCTGATCATAAACCTATTGTATTTGATGTTAAATTGTATTCTAGTGTAGAAAATCATTCTGTTCCTGTTAGACTCAGACGTTTTTTTAATCAAGATGTTTTTGAGAGGTTTTCTTTATTATTTAGAGAAGCTACGTTTCAGTTTTCAGAATGGTCTACATTGAATGGATTTTTAAGCTGCTTTAATGAGACCTGTAGGGATATTTTGGATATTATTGCCCCTCTGCATTTAAAAAAGAAAAATTCAGTAAGAAATCCGTGGTAACGGATGTTACTCGAGTTGCAAGGAGAGAATGTAGAAGATGTGAAAGGCAGTGGAAAAAGAATAAGCTTTCCGTATATTTAATTGCTTTGAGGGAAAGTTGGAAGGTTTATCAGAATACTGTAAAATCTGCAAAAAATATATACTATTCCAACCTTGTCTCTGAAAATTCTCATAATCCCAGGATTTTGTATGATGTAATTGATTCTGTTTTAAATGCTCAAGACTATTTCCCAGTTCAGGCTTCAACTACAATTTGTAATGATTTTCTTAAATATTTTATGGATAAGGTTGTTAACTTAAGGATGACTGTGCCTATGGTTTCTTTACAGGGTCCACTGATTCCTGTTTCGAAGAAATTTTGTACTTTTAATCCAATATTATTGCCAGATTTAGTTAAAATGATAAATGAGGCTAAGCCTAGTGGTTCTCCTGACGATGTTTTACCATCGTTTGTTTATAAGGATGTATCTTCAACAGTGGCACCGGTTGTGTTGACAATAATTAACACTAGTTTACTTTCCAGTGTAGTGCCCAATGATTTTAAAAGGGGGGTTATACATCCACTATTGAAAAAATCGGGCCTTGATGCGTCTGTATTGGCTAATTATAGGCCAATTTCTAAGTTACCTTTTTTGAGCAAGGTGATGGAGAGATGTGTCTATGGCCAATTGTTGGATTTTTTAGATAAAAATAATTTCCTAGAAAATTTTCAGTCTGGTTTTAAACCATTACATAGTACTGAGACAGCTCTTTTCAAAGTTTTGAATGATATTTTTCTTGCAACTGATGGAGGAAAATCTGTATTATTAGTGCTGTTGGATTTAACGGCTGCTTTTGATATAGTTGATTATGAGGTGCTTTTGCACCGTCTTGAAAATTATGTGGGAATCACCGGTTCGGCGTTAGATTGGTTTAGGTCTTACCTTTCTGATAGAATGGTATGTGTTCAGCTGGGTGGTTTTTCATCTGATTTTTTCCATCTTCCCTGGGGAGTTACACAGGGTTCAATCTTGGGGCCTTTGTTGTTTTGTATTTATATTTTGCCTCTGGGAGATATCTTACGGAAATATGGTATTGACTTTCATCTGTATGCTGATGATTGTTAACTTTATTTACCTTTGGATGAGGCTGATGGTCGATCAATATCAAGGGTTCTGGATTGCCTGTGTGAGCTTAAGACATGGATGATGGAAAATTTTTTGAGTCTTAATGAAGGAAAGACAGAAGTGGTGCTTTTTGGTTCTAGGCGTTATAATGACTCCATTATGATAGATTGTGGTGAATTGACTCCATATTTGAAGGATTCTGTCATTAATTTGGGGGTAAAAATGGATAAAGCTCTATGTTTTAGGGGTCATATAAATAAGGTAGTGGCATCCTCTTTTTATCAGTTAAGACGTTTGGCTAAGGTGAAACCTTTTTTGTCTAAGTGTGATCTTGAAACTGTGGTGCATGCTTTTATAACCTCACGTTTAGATTATTGCAACTCCATTTTATTTGGAGTGAGTCAGGGGGCCTTATCCCGCCTGCAGCTTGTTCAAAATGCTGCTGGGAAGTTTTTGGAAGGCAAACGTAAATTTGATCATGCTATGCCCACATTGGCAGCTTTACATTGGTTACCTGTTTTCTATAGAATTCATTTTAAAATTCTGTTATTGGTATTTAAAGCCCTAAGGGGGTTGACTCCAATTTATTTATCAGAGATGTTGCATACTTATGTTCCTGCTCGGGCACTTTGCTCAGAAGATTTGTCTTTACTTGAGGTCCCAAGGTCACGATTAAAGACGAGGGGAGATAGAGCTTTTGCTGTTACAGCTCCAAAACTTTGGAATGAGCTTCTACTTTATATTCGGCAGTTTTCTTCAGTGGCAGTTTTTAAATCAAATCTTAAGACTTATTTTTATGATTTGGCTTTTAGTAATGTATGTTGATTGTATTTGTATTTTATTTTTTTCCTATTTTTTGTAAAGCACTTTGGTGGCATATTTTGTCTGTAAGGTGCTATATAAATAAAATTTGACTTGACTTGACTTGACTTTCTACTCAAGGTAGTCTCCAAATCCAATATTAATCAGTCACTACAATTACCATTTTTCCCCCAAATTTTTCTAACAAAGGAGAATGTGCACTTCATGTACTAGACGTGCACAGACAACTACGTTTTTATCTTCACAGAACAAAAGAATTTAGAAAATCAGATCAGTTATTTGTAGCATTTTCATCCTTCCGTATGGGCAATCCAGTTGCTAAGGTTACTTTAGCTAAATGGCTTAGAGACTGCATCACATTCATTTATCATTCTCAAGGACTTCAACTTCCCAAACCAGTTCAAGCCCATTCAAGAACAGCTGTGGCAACATCAGTAGTTTTTTTATGCCAGAGCTTCTCTAGACGACATCTGTGCAGCAGCCAGATGGTCTTCTCATCATACCTTTATAACTCATTAGAAATTAGATCAGGTCTCGGGGAGTCGCACATCCTTTGCCTCTATGGTGCTTAGGAATATTTTTCCATGAGACCTCCCAAGGCTAAACTAGCTGGGGATTCTGCCCCACTGTCAAGGATTAGGTGAAGATTAACAACATCAGATAAAGAAGTTGTGTCTTATCATAATGTTCCATCTGTGTTTTTGATCTTCACCAGTCCTTGACATCCCCAGCCACCTCCCCCAATCCTAAGACTCTTAATAGATCACTTTAGTCCTGAGCTAGTTTCTCATTAAGGACTCATATATGGCCTCATCTCTATACTGTCTATAGTTGACCATTCTATTTTTTCTATATACTATCATCTGACAAACTTGATCTGAGGTAATCTCTGTGAGGAGCATTATGGGAAGTGCCTAGCTCGAGAGTTTGGAAAGTGCATGCTAAAAGATATGGCCAAGTCAGTTCCGAGGTTCAGAACCAAACCCACTGTCAAAGAATGGTGAAGATCAACAACACAGATGGAACGTTATGGTAAGACATAACTTCTTTTTCCCCAGGTCAAAAGTTTTACTTCTCCTTTAGCTGATGTTTCAAAAGGGGGTTGGGTTAAATATTATAAAACAATATTTAAATCTCAAGGAAGAGTGGGCTTCTTTAACAGAAGTCTAAGTAGGAAAGCTTCTCTGAGAAAAGCTTTGCAATGTTTGGAGGATGCTAAAGTTGAATTATTTACTCCTATATGAAAATTAGAAATGGCAGCTAATTGTACTCTTACAGTGGTGGAGCTAGTAACTTCATTAAAATTGTAGCTAAAAAGTCAAAAACCTTAGGAATTGGTGCTGAAAATGGGTCTAATTTTTTTATGTGCCCAAACAACACATTCTTCTATTTACTTTTGTAAAATTTTCTATTGGAAGCTTTGCAGGATGATAAAAGAATGTGATGGACAGGGGAGGAAAGCCTGGGCTGTCTAGCAATCAGCAGAACTGGAGAAACCATGCGGTCATCTTGAGGCCTGTAGTGTCCAGATGAGTCATGTCTGTTGGGTGAAACAGTAAGTCTGGAACTGGATCCTGAATCCAGAGTGGACTAAGAAGATGAGGCCAAAGGAAAGGAAACCAGACCCGTTGAGGCCAGTAAGGGGCAATGAGGACACTTTCTGAAGAAATTAAAGGATGAGGGGTAACGGGGATAGGCATAAAGGAGACAGGAGGGCAAATCGTGAAGTACAGCATCCCTCTGTGACTCCCTTAGTGGGGAGAGAAGGACAAAGAACCTGCTGCACTTGTTGAGGGAAGATGAAAAGAGATTACAGCATGGTTGGTCCCATCAATAGAAAATCTTTTCTGCCACCTTCATGTTGAGAGACCACTCATGAGGCATTAGAATAGACTTGCTTAACTTGTCTGCGGTCATGTTGGACTTTCCTGGAATGTACATTGCTATCAGAAAATGATCGGATGAGATATTCCATTGCCATACTCTCTTAGCTTCTTGACAAAAAGGGTAAGATTTGGTTCCCCCTTGTTTGTTGATGTACCAGACCACTGACATATTGTCTGTCTGGATCCCTGGTGTGGAAAGTGTCTTGGATGGCCTGTGACACAAGGAGGACAACTTTCAAGGCCAGGACATTGATATGCATGTTGGCCTCTTCAGGAGACCATGTGCCTGGACCATCTTTCCCAAGAAGTGTCCCCCCAATCAATCTGGGAGGCATCTGTGGTCACTATGGCCTTGGGTTGGGAGAGAACAAAGGGACATCCTTCTTGTATATGACTTGAGTGTATCCACCAGAGAAGGTAATTTTTGCAAGCTTGCATTATTTTCACTTGATTGGATAATGGCTGGATGAAAAATTGACCACTGAGTTGCAAGTGTCCACTGAAGAATCCTCATATGATACCTTGCCAACAGTACCAAAATTATTGCAGTTGACATGGATCCCAAAGCTTGGAGGATCAGTTAAGCTGTAAGAGGTGAATTTTTTGTGATCTTTTTGACCTGGAACTGAATAGTGTGAACACTAGACAGATGGAGAGATGTAGTTTTAGTGACTGTATTGAACAAAGCACTGATGAATTCCATTATTTGTACTGGTTCAAGATAAGATTTGTCAAAACTGATAGAATTTGCCAGACAAGAGCATAACTAGACTATGTGCTGTCGAGCTTGAATCAGATGATGCCTGGTCGGAGTGATAATGAGCCAGTCATCTAAATATGGAAACACCCAGAATACCTGCTGTCTCAAGTGAGCTGCTGCTACTACCATACACTTAGTAAATATCCTAGGGTTAGTGGTTAGACCAAAGGGCAGAGCTCTGAACTGGTAATAACTGGCTCCCAGACAGAAGTATAGATACCTCCTGGACTGACTGTTGATGTTTATGTAATAGTATGCATCCTGAAGATATGTCGAGTAAATCCAGTCGTCCTTGTGCAGAAAAGGCAGAATGGACTGAACCATGACCATCCTGAACTTCATGTACTGAACTGATTGATTTAGATTGCTGAGATCCAAACATGATCTTCATTCCCCTGTTTTCTTTGGCACTAACAAAAATCTTAAATAAGTTCCAGACTTTTTCTGGTCGCGTGGGGGGGGGGGACCTCTTGGATTACTCTTTTTTCTGGAAGCTTGTGTATTTCTATTGCTGCTGCTTCCATCTGATTGGGTGGAACAGCAGAGAATTTGTTTACTGCTAGCAGGGATGGATGGGAAAATGGTATTATATTAACCCTGGATATTATCCTCCAAACCAATGAATCTTTTGTAATTTTTAAACAGTTTCTGTGGTGCAGGAATAAATGACCCATGACTACCTCCAGAGATGGACAGTTAGGCATCCATTCAGGTGCACTGATAGGATCAGTCAGAGAAGGTATCCCTAGATCCCTGGTTACTCGGACCACCTCTGTCACAGGGATGGCATCTTCCATTAAAGTTATCTCCTCTCCCCCTGGGGGAACTGTCTCCACGTGGATCTTGGAAGGGACCATGGGATTTTTTGAAACACATTTTCATTATGCCTCATTGTTTCCTAGAAAAGGTCCACTGATGGGTTGAAAAATGTACACCCACAGCAGGCAGGGTTTTTCCTTCCTGCTCACACCTATAGAGTCTGTCTTTTACTTTGGGGCCAAATAAGGAACTTATGTCCGAAGAAGCATTGATACAGGAAGACTTGAAGGGATCTGCAAAGTCACACAAGCAATTCAGGCATGACTTCTGATGAAAAGGCCTGAACCTGCCACCTGTGAAGTACCTTCAGCTGTTGGGGAGATAAGCCTCATGGATGAGTTTGAAATGGACTGAAGGATAGACAACTGTGAGGAAATAGGGCTTCCTGCCTCAGAGGATATGTTCCCAGTGTGGGATTTGGAAAGTTCCTTAATCAAATCCCTCTGAAGTCTTGTAAAATGTGCCAAGTAGTTCATTGACCTAAGAGCAAAAGTTGCTGAAGCATAGACATGCTTGCCAAATCTGTCCAGTGTTGTAGACTTCCTGTTTGGGGGGGGGGGGGGTGGCCAGATGAAATTTGTTCAGCTAGTTCCTTCTCTGTGCCTGCTACAATGGGTTCTATCCTTCTGTGCTGCCAGCATCCTGTCTGGTCTCTTAGGTGTAGGCTCAATGGTGTCATTCTTCTTCCACACTCATTGAGAGACCAAAGCAATGAGCTTATTGGTGGGTGGAGTCACCCAGGAGAAAGACAGGCTAGCACCAAAGACCTCCAGGAATGCCAACTGCTGTTGGTAGGGATTATCAGGGAACCATCCACTGCTTTGTTTTAGGAGTTGTAAGATGTCTCCAAATGAAACATCATCGGATGGTGATCTAGGGGACCCTTTCCCTTCATCAAAGTTAGTATCTTCTGTGACAGACTCTTCTGGAGAGTCTAAGTGCCTCCTTTTACATTTCCTCTTCCTGGGAACTTCTTCAGGTGGGATGCTTTGGAGAAGTGTCAGAAGAAATTAGTATACCCTGCTGGGTGGTCTGGAGACTGGTTTGGGCTGGCTGTCCCACTGGCACAGCTGATTGAGGCTCTAGATGCAGAGTCGAATGGAATTGTGTAGTCAGAACCAAAGCGGGAAGAGAAGTTTGTACTCTGGGAACAGAGATAGCTCTCTTCACTACCTTGAATGCAGAATGCCTCGGAGAAAAGGAAACCAACGGATCAAATAAGGCATGCATCTGAAGTTGTCAGTTTTCATTCTATCCATAACTGTTGGAACTGTTGGAGTTTGGATCCAATACTCCGATCCGACTCTGCCGTTACTAAAACTTGTGGCCACCAAAAAGCTCCAGAGCTCCTACCTTACCCATAATGTACCAACCCCTAACATACCTCAAATCTCATTTGCCACTTTTCATGAAAGATCTGGTTAGCCTGAGTTCAAGAGCTTTTACAGAGTTAAGTGCTTTTTTCTTGATAGTTTCTGTTCTTTATCATATAAATATATTTTCTTCTTACCCTTTACACACTGTGTAATTCCCTTTACCATTGCTGGCATTTTTTTTTATTAGCTATAAGTGTCTTTTTCTATAGTACATGTTAGTGCAGTTCTTTGTACCATTGCTGGTACTTCCCTTTCCTTTTATTATGTCAAAAAACCTTTCATCTTTCTCCTTTGTTCTTTCCTTTTTCTATTGTAAGTTGTCATGCCTGACAAAGGACCTGCCGGCTTCAAAAAATGTCAGAAGTGTGGGCATAAATTACCTCTTTCAGATGCCCACACTTTATATGTTTATTGTTTAGGCCCTCAACATCTGCTGGAGGATTGTTGTGTCTACAAAAATGTCAGTCATAGGGCCATAGCAGATAGAAAAAAAAACAAATTTTAATGGGATTAGTTCCATCTTCATTTGGAGAGGCTATTGCTGGCAATCAATCCTAAAGATTAAAACAAAAGACCCAGAGACTGGCCAAACTCTGGAATAGACTGCCTATACATGTCAAGCAGAGTGCCTGTTTGGCCCTCTTCAAAAGGAACCTTGATGATTGGATGGGAGATAGGAAATTCACCCCGGGAATCTCATCAGTCGCTCTGCTAGACAGGGGTCCAGGGAAGTAAATACTGTGGGAAGAAACAGCCAGGGAATTGTTATGGCTAGGCTTGAAAAAGGCCCTAGGGCCGATAGTCTAGTACCAACCTATGGACCTTGACTAAGTCTTCAAGACTGTCCACTTCTTTGACTCCTTCTTCAGAAAAAAAGAAGAAATGAGAAAAAAGAAAAAAATGAGACTGGATCTGAAACATGTTGAGAAACACTCCTCTTCAGATCCGACAAAGAAATCTTCGGATCCAAGCTCTTCAGATCCAAAGATACTATCGAGAACAAAGTATTTCCCTACCTTGGATCCAATGCTTTTTAGGATTCCCTTTCCCTTTCTGAAGAGACATCATTCACTTTCAAAGTCACCATCTCCCCTGACCCCCCCCCATAGCTAGGGTTAAACAAAAAAACTTTTCCAAAGCTGATTACAACCTCCTGAGGGATGGTATAAACAGCTTCACAGCCTCCTCCCCATGGTAGGAACTGGCACCAATGTCCAAATCTACACCAAAGTACTATACAAGCATTTATACAGATGCATCGAATCAGGAATACCTGACAGGACAAAGTCATCTTCTGCAAAGAAGAGTAAACCTGTCTGGTGGACATCTACAGTAAATAAACTGTATAACAAAAGGAAAAAGTTACTGTCCAGGACCAAGAAGGAGCAGGTGCCCAACTGGAAGCAATCTCTCCTAAGCCTGAACAATCAATAAGAGCACTAGTGAAATCCTCTAAAGCGAACTTCAAGTCCAAATTGGCCACATCTACTAGAGACAATCATAAGGCCTTCTTCACATATGTCCGAAATCTCAAAGGAAGCACTCCAGCTTTACTCTGTAGAATATCACCTACTCCGAGGTGATCTCTGCCTAACATATAAAGCTATGTCAAACCCAGAGCTGTTGGACATGCTGCACCTAAAGAAATCCCAATCCCACCAAGCTACACGCTGTAGGGACCTAAACCTTGTCACCACAATAAACAGGACGTGCTGGAGGAATAGATTCCTGTCCCAGAGACTTCCCATACTCCTGAACAAGTTACCTGTCTATGTCAAGCAAAGTTCCTCATTAGCACTCTTCAAGAAAAATCTTGAGTGGATGGGGAATAGGAAATACACCCCGGGGATCACTTCTGTGGCTCTGCTCGACAGGGGCACAGGAAAATAACTTTCTTTTGGTGGCGTAAGCCAGGGAACCTTATTGGCTAGGCTTACTTAGGCCCTTGGGCCAATAGCCTAGTACCTACCTATAGGTTCATAGGTTCATAGGCAGATACTAGGCTATTGGCCCAAGGGCCTACGTAAGCCTAGCCAACAAGGTTCCCTGGCTTATGCCACCCAAGAAAGTTATTTTCCTGTGCCACTGTCGAGCAGAGACACAGAAGTGATCCCCGGGTTGTATTTCCTATTTCCCATCCACTCGTCAAGATTTTTCTTGAAGAGTGCTAATGAAGAACTTTGCTTGACATAGATGGGTAGCCTGTTCCAGAGTATGGGAAGTCTCAGGGACAGGAATCTATCCCTCCAGCATGTCCTGTTTATTGTGGTGACAAGGTTTAGGTCCATAGAGTGTGTAGGTCGGAGGGATTGTGATTTCTTTAGGTGTAGCATGTCCAACAGCTCTGAGTTTGACATAGCTTTATATGTTAGGCAGAGATCACCTCAGAGTAGGCGATATGCTACGGAGTAAAGCTGGAGTTTTTTGAGATGGTCAGTGTAGGGCATTTGTATGAACCTATGAACCTATGAAAAGTACTTGAGTACAGTGGTTTATTTCCAGAGGCAATATAATTCCCTTTTCCCCTTCCACCCCGAACTGTAAGCAAAATTCCCAATGTTCCACCCAGTCAGAGGAAAGCAACAGCACTAGAAATACAAAAGCTGCTAGAAAAAAAGAGTCATCCAAGAGGTCCCACCAGACCAGTTAGAATCCGGAACTTACTCAAGATTCTTTTTAGTGCTAAAGAAAATGAGACTGGAGACAAATTTTGGATCTCAGCACTTTGAACCAGTCAGTTTGACGTACAAAGTTTCACATTGTCCCAGCTCAGTCCATTCTACCCTTCTTGGGCAAGGACGACTGGATGTGCTCAATAGACCTTCAGGATGCATACTATCACATAAAGATGAGTAGACAATCCAGAAGATATTTACGCTTCTGGCTGGGAGCCAGTGACTATCAGTTCGAAGCACTGCCTTTTGGCCTCACCACAACCTCCAGGGTGTTCAGCAAATGCATGACAGTGGTAGTAGCTCACCTGAGACTGCAGGGATTTCGAGTGTTTCCATATCTACATGACTGGCTCATTACTGCCCTGACCAGGTATCTACTAACAACTGCAAAAGATCACATTCTTCAGATTTGTTCTCATCTGGGGATAACCATAAAATCTGAAGTAGGAGATTCATTTGTCTGCAACCTGTGGGTTATGGATCCGATATCGGATCCGAACCGGCATGGTTTACCAGCTATGGATCCAAGCTCTCAGCTCCTCCCCTCACCCATAATGCCCTGCTCTACCCTCATGACCTCAGATCTCGTTTGCCGCGCATGGTGACCAGATTGTTTTTTCCAGCTCTACAGCTAAGTGCTATATTTAGTGTTTAAAGTACTCAATTTTGAAATTTTTTGGTTAAATTTGTGTGAAAGTGTAGGTTTCCCTCTTGTATTATTACTTTTTTTAGAGTTTAAAACTTATATTTATATCCCTCCCCTCGCTGGTAGCGTAGTGTGTGTTTGGGCCTGTGAGTGGTTTTTTGTTACTTTTACTTTAGTTCTAGTAACTTTATTTGTTGGTTTTTGGGATGTCTGAGCAGCCCAAAGCTTTTTTTTCTAAGTGCTCCGAGTGTGGCCATAAGCTTTCCCCAGCTGATGGCCACACTCGGTGTGTTAGATGCCTGGGGGTTGAACACCTCACATCTGGATGTTCCATTTGTGCAGGGTTCAACCCCAGGGCATTGAAGGAGCGGAGGTCCAAGCTTGTTTTGGCGGGTCTCTTGCCGCCGGACTCGGCTCCGGCCTCCACTCCTTCTGGGGTAACCGTTACCATGGTTATTCCCTCTCCGGCTCCCCCTCCTCCTCCTGGGACTCAGCCTCCCGTTTCTGGTTCGGAGGAGAGGGACGCTAGGAAGAAGGACCGGAGGGAGAAGCACCATAAGCGGCGGGCCGAGACCTCTGTTTCGGCCCCGCCAGCCAAGCGGGCTTCTCCCCCGGCCTCCTTGTCTGCTGGATCTCCCCCTCCTCGGCTCCGGTCTCCAGTGTGTTTTTCACCGGGACCTGAGGAGGAGGAGACCCGATCTCCGTCGAGGCTATCGAGGAGGCACTCAAGGCCTACCTCGGTAGCCTCACCGAGATCAACCTATAGCCTGTTGACGCTGATGTGGACCGGATGATGAGAAGGTTCATCCAGGCCCAGATGGAGATGGGAGTGCACTTGCCTCCCCTCTGGGGAGCTCGACCCCTTTTCAAGCCAATTGTTCCTTCTCCGACCCGCTACCCAGGTTCGGAGCAGTTGGAGCCGAGCAGCCGGGCCGGGGGTGGGTCGGCGCCGATAGTACTTGGTACCGGATCCGACCCTGCCCTAGAGTGCATCGGATCCGACCTCTCGGAGCCTGGATCCGAGCCTCGGATCCGGGGGGATCAGTGCTCCTTCGGCGCCGTCTGTGTCGGAGCGCACTGTCCCTTCGGATCCGGCGCGGCGCCGGCTCGATCCACTCTTCGGATCTGAGGGGGAGCCGATTGTCGGATCCTTTGGTCGAGGTCGGCTCCCCTTCGGCTTTTGATGTAGTGGAGAGGGCCCTGTTGAGGGTCTCCGGACCCCGGCACTTGTTTCGGCTCCGTCCCGCGCTCCCTCTGCACTGGGTCAGGCTTCCACCATCCGGCCCTTGGGACAGCCCGCTTCTGTGCCCCAAGCTGTTCCCCTGGAACAGGTTGCTGCTTGCGAGGAGTCCTCTGACAGCCCCCCAGAGGATGTTCCTCGCAAGCATACGTGCAAAAGGAGGCACATTGACTCCCCCGAGTCTCTCACGGAAGACACGGATTTGGAGGAAGGGGAAGGCTCCCACGGTCACCCCCGAGGATGTCTCATTTGGAGACATCATGGAAATGCTCCGCATAAGGGGCGGGGGGGTCTGCCCCCAAGTCTTCCTCGGACGAGTCCGTGTTCTTGGAGGCATGTGAAGCGGGCCCGTCTACCTCTTGGGTGTCCCCTCCTGCCGACCCCCTGGTGGACCTCATTACCACCAGGGCGTGGAAGGAACCGGACACCGTGGAGCCAATCCCTAAGAGGCCCGACCGGATCCTCAGTCCACCGGCTGACCGTGCCCATTGGAGTAAGGGGCCTCCGGTAGATGCCATGTTGACGGCGGCCACCAAGAGGGAACTTGCTCAGGAGAGTCCCTCAGTCCATCCCGAGCAAGGAGTCTCGGATGATGGACCGCTTGGGGAAGCGGATGTTTAGTTCAGCGACCTTCTCGGTAAGGGCGCTGAACTACCTGGCACACGTAATTAGGATGCAGCGCGATCTTATTAAAGAATACGCTGCATCTCCCCCAGAGTCCATGTCAGAGGAGGACAAAGTGCTGCACTCCACCCGCATGGCCACGCTTAGATCAGTTACCAATACCTCTATGCGGCTACTCTCCCATGCTACGGAAGGCGCCGCTAGAGCCACAGGACAGGTCCAGTCTCTAGACGACACGCCTGGATCCGTCATAGCGATTTATCAGAGCCCTTCAAAGCGTCATTTGCGAACGCCTTTGATGGTTCTGCCCTCTTTGGCAAAACCGTTCGCGACACTTTGACCCAGAGCGAGAAGGACGGGAAGACGCTGTCTGCCGTCGGAATCTGCTTCTCTGCACCCCAGAGGCCCTATTCTAGGAACCAAAAGGGTCAGAAGAAGATGTGGTTCCGGAAGTCGCAGCAATCCCAGCCTGCTCCGGACAACCAGTCCTTCCGTGGCAGAGGAGGACAGGGAGGACGCCGCCCTAGAGGCAGAGGGGCTCCCAGGAACTTTGGGTCCAGAGAACCCTTCTCTGAACGGCCCGCGCAGCAACCCTGAGGGGTTGCCCGGCTGCTCCACTCTGGAGGCAGTCGGGGGACGTTTTTCGGGGCACCTAGCGGCATAGGAGTCCATAACATCAGACCGCTGGGTTCTCCAGATCATATCCAGAGGATACCACATCCCATTTCGTCACTTACCAAAATTGAAGTCCCTCCCAGACGTTCCACCCGGTCAACGGGAGGCCGCTTTGGCAGAAATTGGCCATCTGCTAAAGAAAAGAGCCATCCAGCCCGTCCCCCCAGACCAGATCGGATCAGGGTTCTACTCCAGGTTCTTTTTAGTGCCAAAAAAGACGGGGGATCTAAGACCAATTTTAGACCTTTCTCTCTTGAACCTGGCAGTTCCCAAGGAGAAGTTCCGAATGGTCACTCTGCAATCTATTCTCCCCCTTCTGGGAGAAAATCACTGGATGTGTTCCATAGACCTCAAAGATGCGTACTACCACATTCTAATGGACAGGCGCTCCAGGAGGTTTCTCCGCTTCCGGCTGGGAGCCAGTCACTACCAGTTCCGGGTCCTTTCCTTTGGTCTCACCACAGCCCCTAGGGTGTTCACCAAAGTATTAGCAGTGGTAGCGGCCCACCTGAGGCTTCAGGGGGTGCAGGTCTTTCCCTACCTGGATGACTGGCTCCTTACCGCCCCAACAAGGCATCTACTACTATTGGCGCGAGACTCCTTTCTCCATCTTGCTCCCAGTCTGGGCATCACTATAAACACAAAGAAATCCAACCTAGCACCCACACAGCTCTTAGATTTTATAGGGGCCAGGTTAGACACAAGGAGCTTGAAAGCCTTCCTCACTGCGGACAGAGTTCAAAATCTGCAGGTCCAGGTGCGGGCCATTCTCCACTCAAGTTCAGTTCCGGCGGAGTTGGTCCTGAGGGCTCTAGGGTCCATGCCGTCTGCTATAGCACTTCTTCCTCTCGCCAGGCTCAATATGCGCATCCTCCAGTGGACTCTCTTAGTACAGTGGTCGTACCTTGCTCTTCCTATGCATCATCCCATTGCGATCAGCAAGGCTTGCAAGCGGTCCCTCCTGTGGTGGCTTCACTCCCCAGATCTCCACGGAGGCCGCCCATTTTGTGCTTCTCCCCCTCTCGCCACGGTGACCACGGACGCCTCCCGCCTCGGGTGGGGGGGGGGCATTTTGCAGGCCGGACCGTCCAAGGCACGTGGAACGATTCAGAGACCTTACTGCATATCAACGTTCTAGAGATGAGAGCAGTGCTCTTAGCGTTGCTAGCACTTCAGGACTTTCTTCCCTTGGGAACAATTGCGATTCAATTGGACAACATGTCGGTTGTCTGGTATATCAACAAGCAAGGAGGAACCAGGTCTTACCCTCTTTGTCGAGAAGCCATGAGATTTTCGGAATGGGCAATCTCCACCAACCGCTTTCTAATAGCAACGCACATTCCGAGTCGGTCCAACATCCTGGCGGACAAGCTCAGTCGCACCATTCTGACCCCTTACGAGTGGTCTCTCAATACTCAAGTAGCGGAACGCATATTCGCACAGTGGGGAACTCCTTCATGCGATCTTTTTGCCTCTCCCTCAAACACCAAGTACGACAGTTTTTTCGCTCTGATACCTCCTCCAGGAGGTTCCCCAAGAGATGCTCTGGTGCATGCTTGGCCACCCGGTCTTCTGTATGCTTATCCCCCCTTGCCTCTGATGCTCCAAGTTCTTCAGAAAGCCTCTCGGGTGGGTTGCAGAATGATTCTCATTGCTCCGTTTTGGCCTCGACAGATCTGGTTCCCCTTCCTAAGGTCTCACTCGGTGAATCCCCCTTGGATTCTAGATCCCATTCCGGATCTGATATCTCATCCATCCTGCCTATCTCCTCCGAACCTGGACAACCTGAAGCTGACCGCTTGGCTGCTCCAGTTCCACTCTTGATCAGGACTCCGGTATTTCGTCCCCTGTTAAGGCGATCCTGGTGGCAGCTCATAAACCGTCCACTAGGAAAGTCTACCGTAGCAAGTGGAAACGGTTTTCTTTGTGGGCGGAGCGGCAAGGCCTGAACCCCTTCACAGTTCCTCTCCCTTTAGTGCTTGATTTCTTAACCACTCTTTTTAACGATGGTGCCAGCAGTTCCACAGTCAAAGTACAACTTGCGGCAATTTCACATTATCACATTGGTCATGACTCCAGTCCACTCTTGTCGGCCAAGTTGTGTAAAATTTTCCTTAAAGGTACTTTCCTTCTCAGGCCCCCTGTAAAACAAGCGGTTCCTCCCTGGGACCTTTCCTTAGTTCTCCAGGCCTTGACCGCCCCCCCCCCTTCGAACCGGCGGCTACGGTAGATCTCAAATTCTTGTCGTTCAAGACTGCCTTCTTAGTAGCCATTACTTCGGCCAAGAGAGTTTCAGAGCTCCAAGCATTATCAGCTAAACCTCCTTACTTGGGCTTTCATCCGGACAGTGTTTACCTCAAGACCAACCCGTCCTTTCTTCCTAAAGTAGCTTCTGAAGCAAACATTAATCAATCCATTAACCTCCCTGTTTTCTTTCCTAAATATAAAAACAAAGGTGAATACAAGCTTCACTCCTTAGATGTTCACAGGCAACTTAGATTTTATCTAAACAGAACGGCTGGTCATAGGCAATCCGACCAGTTGTTCATTTCCTTTGCTAAATTTAATTTGGGCAAGCCAATTTCTAAAGTCTCTCTGTCTCGCTGGATTTCACAATGTATCTTATTGGCTTATCAAGCTTCAGGAAGGCCCGCACCGGAGGGTGTACACGCCCATTCAACCCGGTCAGTCTCTACCTCGGCAGCCTTTAAGGCTAGGATTCCTCTAGATGATATTTGTGCAGCAGCCACGTGGGCTTCATCTCATACTTTTATTTCCCACTACAAGTTGGATCTTGCATCTAGGGGTAGAGCATCATTTGGCTCCGCAGTGCTCCGGAATATCCTTCCATGATGGCCGTCCAAGATTCAGGTAGCTGGGGACTCTGTCCCACAGTTTGCAGACAAATGAATCTCCTACTTCAGATTTAGAAGTTATGTACTCACCATAACGTTCCATCTGAGTAGGTGTATTCATTTGTCTGCAACCATCCCGCCCTCCTATCCCCCTGGCCTTTCAGTTTCCTGCATATGGTGTGTTACCCTTTTCAGGGTGTTCTTGCTGTTGGCAAACTCGATCTGAGGTCATGAGGGTAGAGCAGGGCATTATGGGTGAGGGGAGGAGCTGAGAGCTTGGATCCATAGCTGGTAAACCATGCCGGTTCGGATCCGATATCGGATCCATAACCCACAGGTTGCAGACAAATGAATACACCTACTCAGATGGAGCGTTATGGTGAGTACATAACTTCTAATTACGATAAGTCTCAGTAACAACTAACTCAAACCTTAGAATTCATAGGGGCAGTCCTCAACACAATAACGGTGACAGCTTTTTTTCCTCTCTCAAGAGTACAGAATATCAGATTCCAGGTCAGGAAGATAATTCACAGTACAACAGTCTCAGCCCGATTGATTCTTCAAGCCTTAGGATCAATATCAGGGGCCATAATTTTAGTTCCTCTAGCAAGATTTCATATGAAAATTCTTCAATGGATGATAGCAACACAATGGTTGATTCTTTAGCAATGCATGTCAGCACAAATAAGAATCACCCAGACATGCAAAAAGTGCTTTTGGTGGTAGGTTTGATCAGATCAGGTTATATAAGGCCATCTTTTCATTCTTCCTCAGCCCAAGGCCATAGTGTCCATGGACACATCCCAGATTATATAGGGGCACTTCCTGGGGAAGACAGTCCAAGTTACTTGGTCCCCTGAAGAGGCCAGTAGGCATATCAATGTTCTGGAAATGAGAGTGGTGCTCTTACCATTGCAGACTTACTAAGACTTTCCCTTGTTCAGGAGAACTGAAATTCAGATGGACAACATGTTAATAGTTTGGTACATCAACAAACAAGGAGGAACCAAGTATTACCCCTTGAGTCAAGAAGCCCTCACAGTGTGGCAGTGATTTCTTCCAACCGCTTTCTGATAGCAACACACATTCTGGGGAAGTCCAAAGTGATAGCAAACAAACAGAGCAGGTCCATCCTACTACTTCACAAGTGGTCACTAAACATAAAAGTGGCAGAAATGATTTTCTGTTAATGGGGCCAGCCTTGCTTTAATCTTTTTTGCATCTCCCCTAAACAACAAGTGCAGCAGCTTCTTTGCCCTGATCCCCTCACTTGGGGAATCACAGAGGGAAGCTCTGCTCCACAATTGCCCCCCCCCCCCCAGCAATCTCCTGTATGCCTATCCCCCAGCTCCCCAAATTTCTAAAGAAAGCTGCCTGGTTGAAGAGCAAAATTATCCTCATTGTATCTTACCGACCTCGGCAGATTTGGTTCCCCATCTGCTTTACCCGCCTTGGATTCTGGATCCAATTCCAGACCTCCTGTCTCACCTGACAGGCATGATTCATCCAGATATCTCAAACCTCAAGCTAACAGTGTGGTTTCTCCACTTTCTTTAATAGCCAGACAACCGATGCTGTCTTCCCCTGTCCATCATATACTTTTATCTTCCCATAAAGCTTCTACAAGAAAACTTTACAGAAGTAAATAAAAAAGGTTTGTTTTCTGGGCACATCAGAAACATATTGACCCCTTCTCAGCCCCTGTACAAAGTGTTCTTGAATTGTTGGCAACAATTTTTAAGGAGCTGAATCCTCAACCATTAGAATTCATTTAGCAGCAATCTCCAACTTTCATATTGGATTTGAGAATTCTTCCCTGGCTGCTTCATCTAAGCTTTGGAAAGCCTTTTTGCAAGGCAGTCTCATGTTGAGACCCCCCCATAAAGACCCTACTCCACCATGGGACTTGAATTTGATACTTCAGGCCTTAATTCATTACCTCTTTCAACCAGCTGCAAATTTTGATTTTAAATTTCTGACATGGAAAACTGTCTTACTAGTGGTCATTACCTCTGCTAGAAGAATTTCAGAATGTCAGGCATTTTCCTCTAAGCCTCGCTACTTGATTTTATATAAGGACAAAGTAACATTACATATCAACCCTTCTTTCCTTCCTAAGGTGGTGTCTGAATCCATGATCAACCAGCCCATTAACCTGCCAGTTTTCTTTCCTAAATTTGCAAATAAAGGTGAATATATATATTGCATTTATTAGATGTTCACAGACTATTACATTTTTACTTACATAGAATAAAAGAAATTATGAAGACAGATCAGATATTTGTGTCCTTCGTAAATTCGAAATTGGGCAAATCAGTTGCAAAGGTACTTTTAGCTAGATGGCTGATGGACTGCATATTGTTTGTCTGTAACAAGATGAATCTAACCTTACCAAGATCTTTAACAGCCCATTCAACTAGGTTAATGGCAGCGTCCAGTGTTTCTATCTAGGGCTTCCATGGATGACATAACCAGCAACCTGGGCTAATCCTCATACCTTTATCACTCATTACAAACTGGATCTGGTCTGAAGGGGAAGAGCAGCCTTTGGCTCAACTGTGCTCAGGGGTGTCCCTCCTTAGAATCCACCCTGGATTTTAGGTAGCTGGGGATTCTATCCCAATAGTTGAGGAATGAATGAAAATTGACAACATCAGATAAAAAAGTTATGTACTTACCATAACGTTCCATCTGTGTTGTCCATTTTTATTCTTCCTCTACTTCCCACCCACCAACTCCCAAACTTTTTCACAGCTAATTTCTGGAAGAATGAGAGCTTATAAGGACACTACTGTCCTTAATGTTGAGCTCCAGGTATGGTTTCTTCTCTCAGGAATATATTAGTACTTACTGCTTTATGTAAACTAGAAAACAAGATCTGAAGTGTGTTAGGAGTTTGTACATTACAGGTAAGGGAGGAGCTTGAAAGCTTTTTGGTGGCTACAAGCTAAAGTAACGGCTGAGTCAGATCAAAGGGTTGGATCTGGACCCAGCAGTTGAGGAATGAATGAAAATTGGCAACATCAGATTAAAAGTTATGTATCCACCATAACAATAGATCTATGTTATCTCCCTCAGATTCGGACCCAACAGGTGAGGAAGAATGAAAATGGACCCCACAGGTGTAACATTATGGTAAGTACATATTTTTTATGTGAAGTTGTTCTATCTCACCGTTCATTTTTGCAGATGGGTTCGGAGTTGGCCTACTACGAGGTCTTCAGATAGCTCGAGGCTCAGTCCCTATCCCATGATGCACCTAGAGTTACCCCAGATCTAGTTTGCCGCTGCAATACATCGGAGGTTCTCGCTAGCTCAGGTCAGTAAAAAACGTATTTTCTTGATAATATCTTGTATTATTGATAAAAATTTTCTACTTTATATATTTAGATATTCCGATAAGCTCTTATAGCTTTTGTGTAGTTTCCCTTCCCTTGGTGTGCCTTTTTTTCCTTAAACTAGTATTTAGCTCTTGGCCTCGTTTTTTTTTCAGGCCTTCATTAATCTTTATTAGTACTTTAAATTGTAGTTGTTTACTGATAGCTTGTTAGAATTGTCTTTAGAGTTTAAATAATGACCTTTCTGTCACAGCTTTGAAATATTTAGTATTAGAGATTAGATTAAAGTCTGTGTTTTACTAGTTTATATTTACTCTTTAGAGTTTAGATAGAGTTTTGTGTGTGTGCTGATTAATAGTTAGCCCATAGTTTTTAAAGGGCTTGTTTGTTATTCTTGTTTGGGTGTGACTAGTTTTTTTAGCATCCTATTGACATTGTGTATTACAATATGGCTAATGATAAAGACAAACACCTTAAACCAGAGTTTAAGAAATGCCCTAAATGTGGGCAGAAAATGTCTGTCAGTGACAGTCATGTCAATTATGTTTTTTGTTTGTGAGCATTGCATCTGCAGGAAAGCTTCTCCATATGTCATTCTTTCACTTCTAGGGTTCTCCAGGAGAGAAAGAGAAAGTTGATTAACAGAGATTTACTTAAACCTTCATTCCAAGAAGCTTTGGGCAAACAAGATGGATCCAGTAAATCCTCAAAGTCTTCCAAGACTTCTGAGGTAAAAAAATCTAAAAAGTCTTCAACGTCAGTTCCACAGACCTTGGAGCCAACCATCTTATCTTTTCGGAGCCGTTCCCCGATTTTGGAACCGGTATCCGAAGTGCCTAAGTCTTCACTCCTTCAGTCTGTACCTCCGTCTATCCACTCATCTCGGTCTTCGATTAGCCTTTCCGATTTGAATGTGGATCGTGTGGTGCAGAAGCTTTACAGGCACTGACCTTTGCTAAATTCTTATAGGCTTTGACCCAAGCTGCTTCAGAACCGAAGACCCTTTTACCAGCTACTACTATTCCTCCTCCAAGCCATACCGGTCCTTCGGAGCTGGAGGAGTCGGACTTGATGATTGTTGAGCCTTCGGAGCCAACGCCTGCTCCAGTGTCTTCAGCTCTGTTTACTCTGATGTCCTCAGCACCGATTGAGGAATCTAGGACCTGACAGTTTCTGGTCGGGTCCAGGGAGGATAGTCGGACCGACTTGTCGGTTCCGACTCTGCCTGTCGGGGCTTCGTTTCGGTTGAGCTTGATTCCTATCTTTGGCTTGGAGCCCACGGTCCCGGTGCCGGGGGTATCGACAGTTTCTTCAGATCTGTCGGTCCCTTCTCATCGGAGCAGAGGTGTCTTCGAAGCCATGAGGAGAGTTATGTCTCCTAAGACATCTTTGACTTCATGTCCGGCTACTTCCTCCCCTAAAGTGCCTGTGTCTGCTTCTGCTTCACAGATTCTTGCCAAGCGTAGAGACTCAGAGCCTCTGGAAGCCCCATTGGGTGGCCCCTGCTCTTTTGAGACTTCACCAGAAGCCCCCACTGATGAGGTTCCCAGGAAGAGAATCTGTAAAAGGAAGCATTTAGACTCCCCACAGGAGTCCATGACATCTGATACTGACTTTATTTATTTACTGAGATATTAGAAATCCTTAGGCAGAGGGGTGACTGGCAGTCCACCAACCCTACTGAAGACGAGTCGGTCCTCCTGAAGGCTTTCGGGTCTCAGCCCTCCACCTCTTGGGTGACTC
Source organism: Protopterus annectens (assembly GCF_019279795.1). Taxonomy (NCBI): domain Eukaryota; kingdom Metazoa; phylum Chordata; order Ceratodontiformes; family Protopteridae; genus Protopterus; species Protopterus annectens. The sequence continues at coordinate 1,985,019,879 of NC_056726.1, forward strand.
CACCCTTCGATGAGCTTATGCAGCTGGTCTCACGAAGGGAGTGGGTGTCTCTGGACACCATGGAGCCTGTCCCTAGGAGGCCTAATAAATTTATTTCTGACCCCAGGGCAAATCTTTTCTTACTAAGGGTGTGCCAGTTAATGCCATAGTGGCGGCGGCAGCCACCAAGAAGGAAAGTTCAGAAACTTCCTCTTCTATCCATCCTCCTAGCAGAGATTCTAGGATCATGGATAGATATCGGAAGCGCACTTACAGTTCAGCAACTTTTGCACTGCGTTTGCTCAGCTATCTAACCCATTTTACTAGACTGCAAAGAGATCTCCTTAGAGAGCTGGGAGATACTCTTCAGGGTACAGTAGCTGCAGGAGCTTCAGATAAAGTTGCCTCGCAGTTTGCTACCCTCAACTCCATAGTGAACTCATCCATGCACCTCATTTCATATGCAGCTGATGGAAAGAGCCAGTCAGCGGGTACAGGAATTGCTCTTAGGAAACACTCCTGGATGCCCTTGTATTCCTATGTGGTGCCCTTTAAGTCATCCTTTGTAAATACCCCTTTTGATGGCTCGTCTCTTTTCGGGCCCAAAGTTAAGGAAACTTTAACCAGGTGTGAGCAGGAAGGAAAGACTCTGCCATCAGAATCCATTTTTCCACCCCTACCAGACCCTACCCCAAGGGTCAAAGGGGAGGAAAGATGCAGTTCCGCAAAGCCCAAGGAGCCTTTCAGGACATACGTGGTGAACCCCCCTCCAGGGGCAGAGGAGGGGGCAATAATGGAAGACGCTGCCCTCATGGCAGAGGGGGTCCGTAAAACCAGGGAGACAGAGATCACTTCTTTGTGAAGCCCTACTACCGCTCCTGAAAGGAGACCCGACTGTCCTACTCTGGAGGCAGTCAGGGGTCGCTTATCTTTGTATCAAGTTGCCTGGCTCAAAATAACAAACGACAACTGGGTACAAAGTATAATTTCCAGAGAATATTTCATTCCTTTCGCCACAGCCCCTCCACTGGCAAGAAAAATCCTGGACGTTCCACCCAGTTACAGGGAACAGGCAACAACAGAGGTCCGATCATTGCAAACAAAAAGAGTCATCCAACCAGTCCTAGCAGACCAGATAGGATCCGGAACTTACTCAAGATTCTTTTTAGTTCTAAAAAAGACAGAGGACTGGAGACCCATATTGGACCTCAGCAGACTAAACAGATCTGTCAAGAAAGAGAAGTTTCCGATGGTCACGCTTCAGTCAATACTTCCCTTTTTAGGGAAAGACAATTGGATGTGCTCTATAGATCTCCAGGATGCGTATTATCACATAAAAATGGCCAGACCATCCAGGGATCATATGCGCTTCCGGCTGGGAGCCAATCATTACCATTTTCAAGCCCTGCCCTTTGGTCTCACTACAGCCCCCAGATTGTTCACCAAATGCATGCCAGTGGTCACAGCTCACCTGAGACGTTTAGGATTCCAGGTGTTTCCATACCTAGACGATTGGGTCCTCATCGCCACCACCAGGCAGCAACTCATTCAAACCAGGGACACCACTCTTTCACTATGCAGTCAGCTGGGCATTACAATAAACTCAGGAAAATCTGCCTTGTCGCCATCGCAACATACCGTTTTTATCAGAGCAGAATTGGACACCACCACCACACTGAGACTTCCTACAGAAAGATTCTTACTACTCCATCAGCAGGTCCACAGTATCATATCCAAAAACAAGGCTGCAGCATCAGAAGTACTAAAATTGTTATGCATGATGGCAGCTGCAATATTAGCCATACCGCTGGTTCGCATGCAAATACGGATTCTGCAATGGCTGTTTCACTCAATGGTCTTACCAAGAGCTCCCGATGTCTCATCTTATAATGATCACAAACACATGCAAAAAGGAACTTCAGTGGTGGTTGACCTCTCTTCATGTCATGATAGGTCGTCCGTTTGTTCTACCCCCCACCATCGGCCACAGTAACCACGGACGCTTCCCTGATAGAGTGGGGGGGCATTTTCAGGGAAGAACAGCCCAAGGCACATGGATCGATCAAGAGACACATCTGCATATCAATGTCCTAGAGATGAGAGTTTTTCAGGGAAGAATAGCCCAAGGCACATGAACCGATCAAGAGACACATCTGCATGTCAATGTCTTAGAGATGCGAGCAGTACTTTTAGCATTGCAGTACTTTCAGGACTCTCTTCCTCTGGGTACAGTTGCAATTTAGACAGACAACGTGTCAGTGGTCTGGTACTTGAACAAACAAGGAGGAACCAGGTCTTTCCCCCTTTGTCGCGAGGCCGTAAGAGTATGGCAGTGGGCTATATCCACCCAGCGCTTTCTGTTAGCAACGCACATCCCAGGGAAATCCAACGTGATCGCAGAAAAGCTGAGCAGAGCAATTTTGTTGCCTCATGAGTGGTCCCTCAAGAAGGAAATAGTGGACAGGATATTCCGCAGGTGGGGCCAGCCTTGCTGCGACCTTTTCGCCACCCACATGAACACGAAATGCAGAAGCTACTTTGCCCTGATTCTCCCTCTGGGAGAAGCCCCAAGGGATGCACTCGTACACGACTGGCCTCCGGCTCTCTTCTATGCATTCCTATCAACTCCTCTGATACCCAAGGTACTTCAGAAAGCAAAAGCCCTGGGACAGACCATCATTCTAATAGCCCCTCATTGGCTTTGTCAGATTTGGTTCCCCTTCCTTCGACTTCATCTTTTGGAGGACCCCTGGATTCTGGACCCAGTTCCAGATCTTCTGACGCACTCATCGGGGGAACTTCACCCTCTCTACAGTCCCTGAAGCTGACAGCTTGGCTGCTCCAATTCCCATCATAGCCAGGTTTCATAACCTTTCTAATGAGATGAAGCAAATTCTCATATCCTCTCATAAATCCTCTACGAGGAAGCTATACCTTAGCAAATGGAAAACATTTTCTATATGGGCCTCTCAAAACATTTATCCCTACCTAGCCCCTATGACCTCTATACTAAAGTTCCTAACAATGATCTTCAACAAAGGAGCTGCTGCAGCAACAGTTTGTGTTCATCTTGCTGCTATTTCTAATTTTCACCTTGGATTTGAAGGGTTGAACATTATGTCACACAAACTATCCAAAGCCTTTCTCAAAGGGATCTTTTATCTAAGACCACCTGTGAAATCTCCCTATACCCCGTGGAATCTAAATGTTATGCTTTCTCGCATTATTCTCCCTCCTTTCGAACCAGCTTCCTCATGTGATCTCAAATATTTGTCTTGGAAGACTATCTTTTTAGTAGCTATCACTTCTGCCCGCAGAGTGTCAGCGCTTCAAGCCTTGTCCATTAAGCCTCCTTATTTGATTTTCCATGCTGACAGAGCCTCACTTTGGATTTGTGCATTGCTAACAGAAAGCGCTGGTTGGATATAGCCCACTGACATACTCTTAGTGCCTCGGGACAAAGGGGGGAAGACCTGGTTCCTCCTTTTTGCCTAAAGTTTGTACTGAAGCTAACCTTAATCAAATTATTGATTTGCCAGTATTCTTTCCCAATCACTCCAACAATTTAGAATATATGCTGCACAAACTTGATGTTCATAGACAGCTCAGATTTTACTTGGATAGAACAAAAGATTTTAGGAAATCTGAACAGCTTTTTGTTTCATAGGTTCATAGGTTCATACTAGGCTATCTGCCCTAGGGCATTTATAAGCCTAGCCAGAATGTGTTTGGCTTTCGCCACCCATTTTAAATTTATTTTGCTATGCCCTTTTTCGAGGTTAGTATACTGTGCCTCTGTCTAACAGCGACACAGAAGTGATACCCGGGGTAAACCTACGATCTCCCATCCACTCATCAAGATTCCTCTTGAAGAGAGTCAATGAGGGACTCTGCCTAACCTGGACTGGGATTTTATTCCAGAGTGAAGGGAGCCTCTGGGTTATGAATCTGTCCCTCCAGCATGTCCTATTTATTTCAGTGCTGAGGTTCAAGTCTCTCGAGCGTGTAGCACGATGGGATTTGGATTTTCTGAGGTGCAGCATGTCCATTAATTCCGGGTTGGACATGGCTTTATATGTCAGGCACAGATCGCCTCTGAACAGGTGGTATGCCACTGAGTAGAGCTGGAGTTTCTTTAACCGGGCAGCATATGGCATCTGTGTGAGCCCTTTGATCCTCTTGGTGAGATACTTTTGGGGTCTTTCCAGTTGCTGCAGGTGTCTGGTAAGGTACATCCCAAAAGGGGCATTGTACTCAATTATGGGCCTGATGAGGGATGAGTAAAGAGGCACGATGACCTCCTCTGATCTAGATGTGAATCCCTTCATGATTAGGTGGGCTATATAAAATGTTTTTCTAACCACTTTGGCCACGTGGTTGTCAAATGAGAGATTGCTATCAACTTGGGTCCCCAGGTCCCTAATTACTTCTTCTGTACTTAATGGATTACCACCTATGTGGTAATTTGTGGCACTTTGATTTTGCCAAAGGGATGACTATACACTTTTGGCATTTAGCTTGAGGCCATGGCTCTGGCACCAGTTGTCTGTTTCTATGAGGCCCTTTTGGAGGATGCTTGTGTTGGCTGGAGAGTCGATTATGGCGCCCAGTTTGCAGTCATCTGCGAACTTGGTCAGCCACAGTCCTTCCGTGTTGGCCTGTACCTCCGAGAAATATATACCGAACAAGAGAGGTCCCATGACTGAGCCTTGTGGGACACCACTTGTAACTGGTTTGGAGTCTGACATGGCTCTAGCAATTCTAACCATGTGGGTTCTGTCCTTGAGCCAGTTTGCAATCCATCTAGTGACATATGGGTTTATATTTAAGCTGGTGAGCTTATCTATAATGCCAGTGGGGTATTGTATCGAAGGCTTTGCGAGGTCCAGGTAGGCTGTGTGGACCACCTCCCCTCGTCAATGGCCTTGGTGACTGTTTCAAAGAAATCAACCAGGTTTAAGAGGCAGGATCTGCCCTTAACAAAGCCGAACTGGGTAGGATTCAGTGTCTGTAGGTCCCCAATATCTTTATTTATGAGGTCCATGATGATCCTTTCCATAGCTTTGCAGACCAAGCTAGTCAGGCTTATGGGGCGATAGTTTCCAGGATCCATTGAGGCACCACCTTTATGGAGAGGGACCACTGTTGCTGTACGCCACTCTTTGGGCACATACCCTGTAGTAAGGCTGAGATTGAACAGTAGTTTTATGTTTGGGTTTAGCTCTTCTTGGAGTTCATGTAGGGCAGCCGGGACACCGTCTGGTCCCATTGATGCTGTGTTTTTTGCTTTGGAGAGGGCGGCTCTTACCTGAGCATCTGAGATGTCAGGGGGACAGCACTCTGCTGGGATAGATATTTGCCCTTTTGGTGGGGAGGGGGGGGAGAAGTTTGTGCTGAACCTGTCAGCTAGGATATTGGCAATGTCTGTGGTTCAGTGTATTTTTTGTCATTTTGGACTAATTCTGAGCATATCTGGGAATTACCACCCAGGTTCCTAACATAACTAAAGAAAGCCTTGTGATTATCCTTAGTGTCCTGTGCAATTTTTCTCTCGAAGCTGGCCTTAGACAATTTTATGAGTGCCCGTAGTTTTTTGCTAATACTGATCTGTGATGCCTTCCGTTTTTGGTATTTTGCTCTATCATTTAGTAGCTTCCTCCTTCTATTGTATAGTTTGTTTATGGCTGGGGTCCACCAGACAGGACATCTGCCTTTGGAGGATTGGGTCTTGGTTTTATTTGGGATTGCATGATCCATGCATTCCTGAAGGTGTTCATAGAATGTGTTTATAAAGGATTCTGCGGTCTGGGCCGTATTTTCCACAGGCCCGGGGGCTTTGAAGGATTCCACCTCGGTTTTGAGGAGTGTGAAATTTGCTTTAGAGAAGTTTTTCACTGTGGTTTTCTGAGCAGGGGGTGGGGTCGGGATGTGAATATCCAGTGAGATTAGTTTATGGTCTGATCTTACCAGTGAGGGATACACTTCTGGTCTGGAGCATAGAGTCCCCATGTTGGTGATGATCAGGTCCAGTATGTTTTCCCCTCTTGTGGGAGTGGTAACAAGTTGTTCCATAGCATTTGAGTTTATAAATTCTAGGAACCTTTGGGCTAGGGTGTTGGAGCTAGAGTAATGCTCCCAGTCTATGTTTGGGTAGTTGAAGTCACCCAGTATAATGGTGTTTGGAGAGACCTTCATATTTTCCAGTGTTCTCAGAAAGGCCGAGTGGGGTTCCTGGGTTTGGGAGGGTGGTTTGTAGCAGGTTACCTTTTCAGACTCTAGAAAAGGTATGCCAGTGGCCAAAACAACTCTTTCTAAGTGGTTATCTGATTGTATCACATTTGCTTATTCAGCTGCTAATATGCCCTTACAACAAAAAATTAAGGCTCATTCTACCAGAGCAATATCTACATCCTCTGCCTTTTCTGCCAGACTTCCTACAGATAACATTTGTGCAGCAGCCACTTGGTCAAGACCTCGTACCTTTATCACTCATTACAAAGTTGATAGGGCCTCCAGGGACAGGGCCTCCTTTGGGTCTATTGTCCTGAAAAACATACTCCCGTGAGCCACCTGAGATAGATGGTGCTTGGGACGCTACCCATCTTTAAAAATGAAAGGCGAGATGGAACAACTTCACATAAAGAAGTTCTGTACATACCGTAATGTTCCCTGTGAGTTGTTCATCTCGCCTCCATTCATACTTCCCACCCTCCTACCCCTCTAGGGTTTTTCGAAGACCGAGATGCTGGATTCTTCCTGGTTGCTCAACCCTTTCATAGTTCTGTCTTATAGAGTGATAGAATGACATTTGGTATTATTATACGTAACACAGCAAACAAGATCTGAGGTAACTCTAGGTGCATCATGGGATGGGGACTTGGCCTTGAGTTATCTGAAGACCTCGAGCTTTGTAGTAGGCCGACTCGGACCGAGGATCAGCTCCGAACCCATCTGTAAGAATGAAGGCGAGATGAACAACTCACATGGAATGTTGTGGTAAGTACATAACTTGTTTTTTTTTTTTTTTTGGCACATTGGTTGCTTTGGTGTTTAGACTTTGGGCACTAGAAATTCTTTAACTGCTGTCAGTTGTAAAAATATTCTCAACTCATTCCAAACTGTGAGGGACACATTTTCCAGGCTGAGACTGAAATGGGTCCAATGGGATTAGTGCTCTATCCCAGTTGACAAATTCAATATAAAATAAATAAACTGCATTTTTGTGATAATAGGACAATTTGTCAGAGTTTAGTTGTGTGGAGACATACTTATTACTGGAAACTTTAAGTGATTATTCTGATATATCATGCAGTGCTATCAGTTTATTATTCTGTCTGGTGCTGTCTTCACTGACTTGATGGATCTTAACTCTGGTACCCCCCCCCCCCATACAATCCAGCTGCTCCCAAAAAAGGAAAAATAAAATAAAAATAGGCCTTTGCCTGTGGTTAGTGATTTTGTTGGGGCCACTGCCTGGCCTGCGGACCACTTACATTTTGACCTGTCTCCCTCTAGTTTAGCTTTGCCAATCACTATGGAATGGGGTTTGGACACATCTTCTGGGGTTGATCCAGTATTTGGCATGAGTATGGGGAGAACCAAACCCTCTATTTGCAGGAGTAGTCTGGAGTAAGAGACCCCTTGCCAGATATAATACTGTGTCCCCAGATATTTTATCTAGTTGTGAAGCTCACAAATGAAACAGAAGCTTCATCATAGAGCTGATAATCAGATTACAGCTGTTTATAAGGCTGATGTGGTTTCCTTGGCTAACAGTGTTCTGCAGACAGCTAATTCTGCTGGTTGTGTTCCCATACATGGCTCTAGTGCAAGTTTGGCTAGAGACCTTTCTGTTGTTTCAGAGAATGATGAGGACAATGGTGATTTCCTAGTTGACACAGAGTTCATTTACTCTAATTCTTTGGAAGGTAGTCCTGAGCTTAAGTCCAAATAAATGTTCACTTTTTCTCTGAAGATTGCTAGATTTAGAGATGTTTTTGCTTGGAAGCAGTCAGGAACTTGTGAACCTGTGAACCAAACAAGAGGGTTTCCTTTCCAAAAAAAAAAGTCAACCCCCTGCAAAGGAATGACTGTGCCAAGTCACAGAGCACTCCAACCCCATCCTGCCCTTCCTTCTTTCCCTTCTTCCTCCAGGCTGTCTCTGAACCCTAGAGCTCTGTTGCAATAGTTTCCAAACAAATGGGCTATGAGAATAATTCATAGAGGATGCACTTAACAGTAGATAGAAAATCCTCCCCTTTTCAAGGGAATTTTCATACACCAATCAGACCAGACAGAGCTGTTTCCTCCAGTTCTCATTCATATGGTAGAAGCAGGGGGCATAGAACCAATGGCTGTGATATACAAAAGCAAAGGATTTTACTCCAGGATCTTTTTGGTTTCAAAAATGGAGCACTCATGTAGACCCATCATAGACTTGTCCTTTCTAAACACCTTTGTAAAAATTCCAAAATTCAAAATACTTACCATAGAGTCAGTCATAGCATTGTTTCCAGACCACTGTTTTATGGCGCCTCTAGATCTCAAGGATCTTCTTCTCTTTCAGCTGTTCCCATTAGGGGTCGCCACAGCAGATCTCTAGATGTCAAGGATGCTTTTCATCAAATTTCTATTGCTCCTGATTTCATGAAATGTTTGAGATTTGCTATGACTTGCTTACATGATACATTTTCTGCATTATCCTTTGGGCTATCTACTACAACTTGACTGTTTACAAAGTGTCTGGCGTCATCGGTTTCAAATTGCGTAACCCGGGGCATCCACATTTTTCCTTAATTAGACAACTTGCTGATTTGTGTAGATTCTGGATCCAGGTGCTTGGAGTCCTTAGATGGGTTGCTCCTTTCTATGCCAGATGGACTTCAAATTGAGTTTTCAAAAGTCCTTCCTCACACCCTCTCAATGAGTTGTTTTCCTGGGGTGTTGGAGAGACACAGTAAAAAGAATGGCCTTCCTGTCAGAATACAAAGTTCTGATTTTTTAGGGCATTTTCTTATATTTCTCTTCTAGATGTGGCCTCAGCAGATAGAGTTCCACCAAATGTTTGGCCTCATAGCATCAGTGATCTTAATGATACCACTAGCCTAACTACACATGAGAGAAATTCAGTGGTAGTTAAATCATTGTTGGACCCAGCAAATTCATACCTTGGATTTTTGTGTACCAGTACCGGGATCTGCGAAACAGGAACTGCAGTATGCTGAGATCAACTGTCTCTGAATCCAGGGCTTCCTTTGTCTCTTCAGACTTCAGTCCATTCTGTCCAGAATGACTCTTCAGATTTTGTGTGTGCAGCAGTGTCCATGGAAGTTCAAATGGAAGGCTTGCATGGTCCTCAGGATATGCTAAGGTAGACAAATGTAAAAGAGATGTCAGTGATTCATGCCTTGAAAGTACTTCACCACTTATGGACTCTGGGTCCTCTTGTATTGATTACAGACCCTACTATTGTTTTGTGATACCTGAACAAGCAAGGTGGTACAAGGTCATACTCTTTTTGCTGGATGGCAGTAATGGCCTGGGAGCTGGCTGTACATCATTCACTGACTCCAGGTGTCATACAGTCTGTCAGAGCAAAACACACTGTCAGACAGACTAAGCAGATCCTGGACAGACCCTCATATGTGGAAGCTACATGTAGAGGTCTTCCAGGACTTGATCCAGATGTGGAGAACACCTCAAGTAGATCTGTTCACCTCTTTTCAAAAAAAACAAAACAAATAAATGGAAAACATTCTGTTAAAGGCATCCTTGCATCCATACTTGGAAGGCAGCCGCTCTATCATTCACATGGTAGGGAATGTTTGTGTATGTTTTTCCATCCTTTCCAATGATTTCCAAGGTGCTTCTAAAGATTCAGAAGGTATTAGCAAAGATCATTAGGGTGACCCCCTTTTGGCCCAGGCAAATATGGTTCTCCCTTTTACTGGAATTGGTCAAGTCTATTTACCTTAAGTTTCCTCACATACTGGATCTGCTCACACAGCATCAGGGGCATAGCATCTCAACTTAGAGCAATGCAGCCAACAGCCTGGATGATTATGTTACCTTTGAGCCACTTGCTCTATGAAGATGTGCAGCAGGAATTTAAGGAGGCAAGAAAACCTGCATTAGAAAATCAGAAGTTTACAAGTGAAAGAAGTTTTCTAGGAGGCCCTGAAAGGGATTTGACCCATGTGGTTTTAAAATATTTGTGTGAGCCACTTAGACATGGTTTGTTATATGCTTTTATCAAAGAGTGTCTTACAGCTGTCTCATTTTGTCTGCCCATGGATACCCATCTTTCATCTTTTTTGTAGTCAAACAGTTTATGAAAGGAGTGTTTCACTTGAGATTCCCTTGAAAGCAAATTCCTCATACCTGGGATCTCAGTTTTATTCCTGAAAAATTGACCTTATTTCCTTTTGAACGTATCTCTCAGGTTGATTTATGGTTCATTACTTGGAAGACTGTTTTACTTGTTGCTTTGGCATCTACAAGAAAAGCCTCTGAGCTGCAAGCTGTCATGGTGGGCATACACTATCTGATTTTTCAAAAGAACAGGCTTGTGTTGCACACTAATCCATCACTCATGCCTAAAGTTGTTTCTGAATTTACTTTGAATCAAGCCATCAGTCTCCCAGTGTTGTATCCTGATCCAGAAAAACAAGAGACAATATTGTGCATAACTTTGATGCAGCTCAGGTACTTACTTGACAGAACATAGCTGTCAAACAATTAATCTGATGTTGTCAATCTTCATTTTATCCTTGACATATGGGTTCGGTTCCAAGCATCGGAACTGACTTGGCTGTTACTACAACCCACGAGAACCAAAAAACTCTCGAGCTTAAGTCCTATCCAGAATGCTCCTTTCCAAATGACCTCAGATCTTGTTTACCACTTCCTGTGACAGATGCGTCGCCAATAGCTCTCGAGCTAAGTGATTTATTTCTCTTCTACTTTATGCTAAATTTCTGTGTATATATATACCTTTCTTTTTTCTCTTATTAATAATTACTGTCGTTTTCCTTTATACCTACCCTTTTTCAAATAGCTCCTTACCTTTCTGTGTTTTTGTATAACAGTTTGTTTTTCCTCAACTACCATTGTTGGTAGTTTCTTTTTCCGTACCCTCGGGTACTCTCTTCTACCATAGTTGGTACCCTATATCTTTGATTCCTTTTCTTTCTTCCCTAAAAAGAAAAAAAAAGTGTGCTGTACTTATACCTTTCTGCTTAGATAGTATTGTCTGAGTATATAGTGTGTGGGTGTGTGTGTGTGTGTGTGTGTGTGTGTGTGTGTGTGTTTGTGTGTGCTATTGATATATTTGATTGTTGTTGGGTGTGTCTAAATTTTTGCCAATGGCTGATGATAAGGACAAACACCCTAAGTTAGGGTTTAAAAAATGCCCTAAATGTGGGCAGAAAATGTCTGTCACTGACAGTCATGTCAACTGTGTTTATTGTTTGGGAGCATTGCATTTGCAAGAAACCTGCTCCATATTCCATTCATTTTCTTCTCAAGTTCGCCAGGAGAGAAAAAGGAAGTTTATTGATAGGAGTTTACTGAAACCTTCTTTCCCCCTCTTTCCAGGAGGCTTTGAGTGACCAGGATGGATCCAGTAAGTCGTCAAAGTCTTCCAAGACTTCCACTGAATCGAAAAAATCTAAAAAGTCTGTGACATCGGCTCCACGGGTCTTGGAGCCAACTGTCTTATCTTTTCTGAGCCCATTCCTGGTTTTGGAAGCGGTATCCAAAATTCCAAAATCTCAATTATTACAGTCGGTACCATCTTCGATCCATTCATCTCTATCTTCCATTAGCCTCCCCGATTTGGATGTGGATCATGTGGTGCAGAAGCTTTTACAGGCCCTGGCCTTTGCAAATTTTATCGGCTCTGACCCAAGTGGCTTCGGAACCGAAGACCCTTATGCCAGCTTTAACTCTTCCTCCTCCAAGCCATACCAGTACTTCGGAGCTGGAGGAGTCAGACTTGCTGATCATGGAGCCTTCAGAGCCGACGCCTGCTCCAGTGTCTCCGGCTCCATTTACACAGACTGGCTCAAAATAACAAATGACAATTGGGTACAAAGTATCATTTCCAGAGGATACTTCATTCCTTTCATCACACCCCCTCCACCAACAAGGAGAATCCCGGATGTTCCACCCAGTTACAGGGAACAGGCGACAGTAGAGATCCAAACGTTGCTAAGAAAAACAGTCATCCAACCAGTCCCAGCAGACCAGACAGGATCCGGAACTTACTCAAGATTCTTTTTAGTTCCAAAAAAAGACAGGGGACTGGAGCCCTGTATTGCACCTCAGCAGGCTAAACAAATCTGTCAAAAAAGAGAAGTTTCAGATGGTCACGCTTCAGTCGGTACTTCCCATCTTAGGGAAAGGCAATTGGATGTGCTCGATAGATCTCCAGGATGCGTACTACCACATAAAAATGGGCAGACAATCCAGGGGTCATCTGTGCTTCCAGCTGGGAGCCAATCATTACCAGTTTCGAGCCCTGCCCTTTGGTCTCACAACAGCCCCCAGAGTGTTCACCAAATGTATTGCAATGGTCATGGCTCACCTGAGACGTTTTGGATTCCAGGTGTTTCCGAACTAGATGATTGGCTCCTCACTGCCACCACCAGGCATCAACTCATTCAAGCCAGGGATTCCACTCTTTCACTCTGCAGCCAGCTGGGCATTACAGTAAACTCAGAAAAATCTGCCTTGTCGCCATCGCAACATGCCGTGTTTATCGGAGCAGAACTGGACACCACCACCACGCTAAGACTTCCAGTAGAAAGAGTCTTATTACTCTGTCAGCAGGTCCTCAATCTGATATCTAAAAACAAGGCTCCCCCATCAGAAGTTCTAAAGTTGTTAGGTATGATGGCAGCTGCACTTCTGGACATACCGCTGGGTTGCATGCACATGGGAATACTGCAATGCCTGTTGTTCACTCAATGGTCTTACCAAGAGTTCCCTATGTCTCACCTGATAATGATCACAAACTCTTGCAAAAAGGATCTTCAGTGGTGGTTGACCTCACTTCATGTCATGATAGATCGTCTCTTTGATTTACGGCATTTTCAGGGAAGGACAGCCCAAGGCACACGGACCGATCAAGAGACACATCTGCATATCAATGTCCTAGAGATGAGAGCAGTACCTTTGGTGTTGCAGTACTTCCAGGACGCTCTTCCCCTGGGTACGATTGTGATTCAGACAGACAACATGTCAGTGGTCTGGTACTTGAACAAAGAAGGAGGAACCAGGTCATATCCCCTTTGTTGCAAGGCCTTAAGAGTATGGCAGTGGGATTTATCTACCTAGCGCTTTCTGTTAGAAATGCACATCCTGGGGAAATCCAACGTGATAGCAGGCAAGCTGAGCAGCGCAATTTTGTTGCCCCACAAGTGGTCCCTCAAGAAAAAGATAGCGGACAGGATATTCCGCAGGTGGGGCCAGCCTTGCTTCGACCTTTTTGCCAGTCACATGAACACAAAATGCAGAAGCTACTTTGCCCTGATTCCCCCTCCGGGAGAAGCCCCAAGGGACGTACTCGTTTATGATTTGCCTCCGGGTCTCCTTTATGCATTTCCACCAGTCCCGTTGATACCCAAGGTTCTACAGAAAGCAAAAACCCTGGGAAGGGCCATCATTCTAGTAGCCCCTCATTGGCTTCGTCAGATTTGGTTCCCCTTCCTTCAACTTCATCTTTTGGAGGACCCTTGGATTCTGGACCCAATTCCAGACCTTCTGACGCACTCTTCGGGGGAACGTCATCCCTCTCTGCAGTCCCAGAAGCTGACAGCTTGGCTGCTCCAATTCACATCATAGCCAGGTTCCAATGAGACGAAGCAAATTCTCTTATCCTCTCATAAATCTTCTACGAGGAAGCTATACCTTAGCAAATGGAAAAAAAATGTTTTATATGGGCCTCTAAAAACAATATTGTTCCTTACCAAGCCCCTATGGCCTCCATTTTAGAGTTCTTTAGTATGATTTTCAACAAAGGAGCTGCAGCAGCAACAGTTTGTGTTCAACTTGCTGCCATTTCTAATTTTCATCTTGGATTCGAAGGATTGAATATTATGTCACACAAATTATCCAAAGTCTTTCTCAAAGGGACTTTTCATCTCAGACCACCTGTGAAATCTCCCTATTCCCCATGGAATTTAAATTTTATGCTTTCCCGCATTATTCTTCCTCTATTTGAACCAGCTTCATGTGACTTCAAATTTTTGTCATGGAAGACTATCTTTTTAGTAGCTATTACTTCTGCCCGCAGAATCTCAGAGCTTCAAGCCTTGTCCATTAAGCCTCCTTATTTGATTTTCCATGCTTACAGAGTCTCATGTTGAACAAACCCCTCCATGTTAAGTTGTCAATCTCGCCTTCATTCTTGCTTGATGGGTTCGGAGCCGGTCCCTCGGCTCCGACTCGGCACTTGCTAAGCTCGAGAGTCACTTTTACCAGCTCGAGGCAGCCCCATATCCCATGATGCAAGGCGGTAAGTACCCAGATCTCGTTTGCCGCTTCGCTTAGGAGGTCCTCTTTTTACCAGCTCCTGGTAAGTCATTCACTTTTGTGAGATTTAAGCCCCTTTTTAGTAAAAAAACCTTTTATTGATAGTTTTAACCTTATTTTGTACATTTTCTGACAGAAAATCCCTGTCTCCTTAATTTTTTTTAGTCAAACTTTTCCCTATCCCATCCCCCCCCTGTTAGGGTGTGTGTGTTGGTTTTATAGAATACCTTTTGGTATTTTATTTAAGTTAGTTTTTTGACTGGTGTGTGTGTGTGTGTGTTTAAGCACCATGTCAAAGGAGAGGGTCTCAGGTTTTAAGAAGTGTGACTCGTGCTGTCAGAAGATGTCTCTGACAGACGGTCACACTTCTTGCCTGTATTGTCTGGGCCCTCTTCACCTGCAGGACTCCTGTGCTATTTGTCATTCCTTCAGCCAGAGAGTCCTGCAGGAAAGACGTAATAAACTGATCCTTAGGGGCCTTCTTAAGCCGGAGGGCTCTCCGGCTAAGTCGGCTCCATCCAAATCAGTTAAACCTTCCAAGGCCCAGGCTTCTGTACCTAAGCCTGCGGCCTCGGCTCCGACTCGTACTGAGTCGAGATCGGCTCCGGCTGGAGCCGATTCTGGCTTAACAAAGCCTTCGGCACCGATGGCTATCGGTGCCGAACCTGTATTGACCACTTCGATGTCGGCTCCGATCGGTTCCGACACCCATGTGGCACAAGCATCGGTGTCGGCTCCGATCAGCTCCGACACCGTTACTTTGGTGGCTGTATCGGCTCCGGCTGGAGCCGATACATCGAGGCTTCCTGTCGGCTCCCGGAGGTCGGCTCCGACAGGATCTATAGTATCGGCTCCGATGGCTCATTCCAGGAAGAGGTCGAGGTCTCCTTCCTTGGAGCCGATACTTTCGGCTCCGGCTTCACCTCTTCTATCGGAACGGAGCCATCGGAGCCGATCTTCAAGGTCATCCAGGTTGTCAGATCATGACCTAGAGAGAGTGGTCAGTAGATTACTTAAGTCACAGGTACTGGCCCAAATGTTACACAGTCCGTCTCAACAGGCGACTGTTGGTCCACACCCGTTACAGTTCCTCCTTCAACTCTACCCCAGAGCTTGGAGTTGGAGTCTTCGGGAATGGTTACTGCTACGGCTGGAGGACGGATACCCCTTCTGTTCCTTCAGCCTCTACTCTTATCTCCTCTTGAGACCTTCCTTAGAGGGATTCGGTGGTCGGGCTTCCATGGTCTCCTCCGAGGGGTGAGTGGCATCGGACCCTTGTCGAACCCGCTCTTCCCCTTGGAGCCTCGGCCTTGGTGAGCTCGGCTCCGACATCTGCCTCCGAGACTTCCCTTTCGGTGGCCCCTGGAGTTCCTAGCTCTTGGAGCGGGTTCTCTCGGACCTGCCTGGGAGGGAGCTTTCGAGGTGATGAAGAGTGTTCTGGCCACTGGTATCAGTCAGCAGTCTGTTCCGTAGCTCCTCCCTCTATAGTACCTGTTGACATCTCTGCCACTTCTCTTGCTACAGGACCCAGAGATCCTCCGCCGCAGGTTTCCCCATTGGGAATTTCCCCTCTTCCGAGGATTCTCCTGATGTTTGGGAGATCCTCCTAGGAAGAGGACTTGTAAGAGGAAGCATGTAGACTCCCGAGTCTGTCACTTGGATACTGACTTTGATGAGTCAGAGGATCCCCTAGATCCCCTCTGAGGATGTCTCCTTCTCAGACATCCTAGAACTTCTGAAACAGAGGGAAACTGGCCCACCAACAATCCCTCTGAGGATGAGTCAGTATACCTAGAGGCGTTTGGATCTCGGCCCTCCACCTCCTGGGTGTCTCCGCCTTCGACCCCCTTATGCAGGTTATTGCACGAAGGCGTGGGCAGCTCTTGACTCTGTAGAGCCAGTCCCTAGGAGGCCTTCAAAATTTATCACTGCCCGTGTGACAAACAATTCCTTACTAAGGGTGTCCCGCTGATGCCATGGTGGTGGCTGCGGCCACCAAAAGGAACTTGCAGATCCTTCCGTGCCCGTCCATCCTCCTAATAAGGACTCTAGGACCATGGATAGGTGCGGTGGCGGATGTTTTCCTCAGCGACCTTTGCTATCGTTCGCTGAATTACCTATGTCACTTCACCAGACTCCAGAGGGATATCCTGAAGGAGCTGGGAGAAGTAGTTCAGGATCCTACAGCTGCAGGGGCTCAAGAAAAATTGCTTCGCAGCTAGGAACCCTCAATTCCATTGCAAACTCCTCCATGCGGCTAATATCTTATGCTGCGGATGGAGCGAGTAGAGCCGCAGGTACAGGTGTGGCTCTTAGACGCCAAGCCTGGATGCGGCTATGTGATTTTGCGGATCCCTTTAAGGCGTCCTTTACAAATTCTCCCTTTGATGGGTCAGCTTTGTTTGGCCCTCAGGTAAAGGAAACCTTGACCAGGTGCGAGCAGGATGGCAAGACTCTTTCTGCTGTTGGAGTCCGTTTTTCCACCCCTTCTAGACCTTATCCCAAAGGACAGAAGGCGGGAAGATGTGGTTCCGTAAATCCCAAGGAGTCACGCCCGGATTCACGTGGTCAGTTTACCCCTAGAGGCAGAGGGGTAACAACAACAGACGCCGCTCTAGAGGCAGAGGGGTCGAAGAACCAGGGAAGCAGGAGCCTCTCTCTGACAAGCCCTTTCAGCATCCCTGAGGTGTTGCCCGGCTGTCCCACCTTGGAGGCAGTCGGGAAGATTATCACTGTACCCAGAAGCCTGGCATTCCCTCACTCAAGACAGATGGGTACAGTCGATCATATCCAAGGGTTACATAATTCCTTTCGAGGAAAGTCCCTTCCCCTCAAGTTCCCTTCCAGATGTACCACCCGATCTAAGGGACGTTGCAGAGTCAGAAATCTCAAAACTACTGCAAAAAAGAGCCATTCAGCCAGTTACAATAGACCATTCAGAGCCCGGAATCTACTCAAGGTGCTTTTTGGTCCCCAAAAAGGCGGGAGACTGGAGACCAATATTGGATCTCAGCAGACTCAACAAGTCTGTCAGGAAGACAAGATTCGAATGGTCACTCTTCAGTCAATTCTGCCCTTCTTACAGAAGGACAACTGGATGTGCTCAATAGATCTTCAGGATGCGTACTATCACATCAAAATTCACAGACGCTCCAGGAGATTTCTCCGCTTTCGGCTGGGGTCCAGTCATTTCCAGTTCAGAGCCCTGCCCTTTGGTCTCACTACAGCCCCAGAGTGTTCACCAAATGCATGGCAGTGGTCATGGCTCACCTGAGTCGTCAAGGATTCCAGGTGTTTCCGTATCTCGACGACTGGCTCCTGTCAGCCTCCACCAGGCATCAGCTTATACAAGCCAGGGATTACACAATAGACCTTTGTTCTCATTTGGGCATCTCAATCAACTTGAAAAGTCATCCTTATCGCCCTGCCAGTCTATTACCTTCATAGGCGCAAACTTAAACACTGTTCGGATGTCAGCTACCCTTACAGAACAAAGAGTTTCAGACATTCAGACTCATGTCAGGATCATTCTGGCCAGCAAGAAAATACAGGCCAGAATGGTTCTAAAGGTATTAGGTCTCATGGCTGCGGCCATTACTCTTCTTCCCTTGGCTCGATTCTACATGCGCCTTCTTCAGTGGATGCTGTTCACACAGTGGTCATACCAGCAACTTCCAATGCGTCACCAGATTCTGGTGACACAGACATGCAAAGAGCATCTTGCTTGGTGGATCACATCGTCTCAGATTCACCAAGGCAGGTACTTTGTACCCCCATCCCCGATAGCCACTGTCACCACGGATGCCTCCCTGATCGGGTGGGGGGGTCATTATCAGGGCAGGATGGTTCATGGGACGTGGCAGCCGTTCGAGTACCATCTGCACATAAATGTCCTGGAGATGAGGGCAGTGCTTTTAACGTTGCAAGCCCTCAACGACTTTCTTCCCGTAGGGACAACTGCAGTCCACACAGACAACATGTCTGTAATTTGGTATATCAACAAACAGGGCGGAACCAAGTCCTACCCCTTGTGTCGAGAAGCGCTCAGACTTTGGCAATGGGCGATCTCCTCTCATCGGTTTCTGGTAGCAACGCATATCCCTGGGAAAACCAACATTATAGCGGACAGATTGAGCAGAGCTATCCTCATGCCTCACGAGTGGTCTCTCAAGCAATCTATAGCGGAAGAGATTTTTCTGGAATGGGGTCGTCCATGTTGCGATCTTTTTGCTACTCCCCAAAACAGCAAATGTCCAGACTTCTTCAGCCTCTTCCCTCTATCAGGCCATCCCTGCAGAGACGCTCTGACCCAGGATTGGCCCCAGGGACTTCTTTATGCCTTCCCCCCATTTCCTCTGATCCCTCAGGTGATCCAGAAAGCTACCGTTTTGAGAGCCAAATTGATTCTCATTGCCCCTTACTGACCTCGACAAGTTTGGTTCCCGTTCCTCCATCATCACCTTTTGGTGCAGCCGTGGCATCTGGACCCAGTGCCAGATCTTCTGATTCACCAATCGGGTCAGCTGCACCGGTCAATCCCTTCTCTCAACCTCACAGCATGGTTGCTCCACTTCCTTCCTTAGCCAGGCTTCCTTTGATCTCTAACCCAGTTAGAGACATCATAGTAACCGCTAAAATCCTCTACCAGGAGGATTTACACAAGCAAATGGAAACGTTTCTCTTATTGGGCTAAGGCCCAAAATATTGATCCTTTACTGCCCCTGTTCAGGCAGTTCTGGACTTCTTAGCAGAGATTTTTCATGCAGGCTCCTCTTCTTCCACAGTCAGAGTTCAATTGGCTGCTATTTCCAATTTTCATGTCGGGATAGCAGATCATAATATTATGTCCCATAGGCTCTGCAGGGCCTTCTTGAAAGGAATTTTCCTACTAAAACCTCCAATCAGGAATCCTCCTCCTCAGTGGGATCTAAATTTAGTGCTGACATCCTTGATTCTTCCCCTTGAGCCAGCTGTTTCTTGTTCCTTGAAATATCTTTCTTGGAAAACTTTATTCCTAGTGGCTATTACATCTGCCAGGAGGGTGTCTGAACTTCATGCTCTTTCGGTTCGACCCCCCTATTTAGTTTTTCACAAAGACAGAGTATCTTTGAGAACTAATCCAACCTTTTACCTAAGGTCGCTTCAAAGAACAATCTGAATCAATCCATTGATCTCCTGTATTTTTCCTAACTATTCAGACAGAGCTGAACAAAAGCTACATTATCTTGATGTCCACCGTCAACTTAGATATTATTTGGACAGAACAAAAAAATTTAGAAAATCTGATCAACTTTTTGTCTCCTATGCGGATAATAAAAGGCCTTCCTGTTTCTAAAGTGACCTTGTCCAGATGGCTTTCTTGGTCATCTCTGAAATTTATCGCTCAGGGGAAAACAGCTGTGCTCAAAACCTAAAGCACATTCAACTAGGAGCTTAGCTACTTCTACAGCTTTTCAAGCTAGACTTCCTTTGGACACTATTTGTGCAGCGGCCACTTGGGCTACTCCTCACACTTTTGTTTCCCATTACAAATTGGACTTGGCCTCCAGGGACAGAGCCAGTTTTGGCTCTACAGTCCTCAAGAGTTTGTTCCATTGAGCCACCCAGGATAGAGGTGCTAGGGGCGCGGTCCCATCAAGCAAGAATGAAGGCGAGATTGACAACTTAACATTAAGAAGTTATGTACCTACCATAGCGTTCCATGTTAGTTGTCTTCTCTCGCCTTCTTTCTTGCGACCCTCCCTCCTTCCCCCTGGCCTGGACAGACCTTGTATAAGAAACTGTTATGCTAAAGACCATTCAGACCTGGTCCTTTTTTCCATCTGTAAGTTTCTTTCTTCCTTTGGGAAGTATTTTATGCTTGGTGCTATTGCCCTCTGTCAGCAAACGAGATCTGGGTACTTACCGCCTTGCATCATGGGGTATGGGGCTGCCTCGAGCTGGTAAAAGTGACTCTCGAGCTTAGCAAGTGCCGAGTCGGAGCCGAGGGATCGGCTCCGAACCCATCAAGCAAGAAAGAAGGCGAGAGAAGACAACTAACATGGAACGTTATGGTAGGTACATAACTTCTTATTTTTGCCTATGGCCTGCACTGAAACTAATCTTAATCAAATTATTGATTTGCCAGTTTTCTTCCCCAATCACTCCAACAATCTAGAATACATGCTGCACAAACTTGATGTTCATAGTCAGCTCAGATTTTACTTGGATAGAACAAAAGATTTTAGGAAATTGGAACAGTTTTTTATTTCCTTTTCAGACTCAGGGAAAGGTATGCCAGTGGTTATCTGATTGTATCATATTTGCTTATTCAGCTACCAATATGCCCTTACAGCACAAAATTAAGGCTCACTCAACCAGAGCAGTTTCTACATCATCTGCTTTTTCTGCCAGACTTCCAATTGATAGCATTTGTGCAGCAGGCACTTGGTCAAGACCTCATACCTTTATCACTCATTACAAAGTTGACAGGGCCTTCAGTGACAGAGCCTCTTTTGGGTCTACTGTCCTGAAAAACGTACTCCCGTGAGCTACCCGAGATGGATGGTGCTTGGGACGTTACCCATCTGTAAGAATGAACGGCGAGCTAGAACAACTTCACATAAAGAAGTTATGTACTTACCATAACATTTCATGTGAGTTGTTCATCTCGCCTTCATTCTTACTTCCCTCCCTCCTACCCCCTCCTGGGCTTTTAGAAGACCAAGATGCTGGATCCTTCCTGGTTGCTCAACCCTTCTATACTTTCTGTTATGGAGTGATAGAATGACATATGGTATAATTATATACAGCAAACAAGATCTGAGGTAACTCTAGGTGCATCACGGGATAGGGACTTGACCTCAAGCTATTTGAAGACCTCGAGCTTTGTAATAGGTCAACATGGAGCTGCGGGATGAGCTCCGAACCCATCTGTAAGAATGAAGGTGAGATGAACAACTCACATGGAACGTTATGGTAAGTATATAACTTCTTTTTTCTTCCCATTGCTCGTCTTCTACTTCTTCTTCAAAAGTTGACAAATCCAAGAAAAGTAGTCAATCGGTGCCAGCTTCACCCATGGCTCTAACGACCAAAAGATTTAAAACTTCGGTTCCCTCTGCTGCTGCAGAATCGGTACGGACTTTTAAGGATACTTCAGTCCAATCTCGGTGCTGACAGTTTAGAGCCAATAGTCTCAGTGCTGTCTGCTACTCTGGTACCGGCATCTACGGTGCCCACAGAAAGTGCTGAATTTTCATTTCTGGATTGTCCTAGGACCAGATATTCCCCATCCATTGTCACTTTTTCATATCCGTTACCTAGTTCTTTTTTGGAATGTCCAAGATCCCTTTCTACCCAGTCTATTCGTTCCACCAAAGGTCAGACGGAATCTGATGTGTTGAGATTGGTAGATCAGCTCCTTGTGGTGAGGGAAATTTCAGGTGTGTCCTTGGTTCTAGCTCCGTCCGGTACTGGAAACCTTCCTTCTTCAACTCTGACTAGTCCTTCTCCTCTAACCCCGTCTGAGGCATTAGAGATCCCAGCTCTGACATTACCAGTGCCGACTGTTTCAGTCCTGGTGAGATCTCCATCTCCGGTACTGATTCCAACCCTGAGTTCTTCATTTTTTTCAAAGCTATAGATCTCTCAGGGTTATAGCTATGCTGTTGGCTCTGAGAGGCAGAACTCCACTCCAATTTTTTGGAGCTGTCTCTGCACATTGGAGTTTCATCACATGTTAACTTGACCCCGGGTTTGGCTTTGGGGGCTGTCTCTCTAGATCAGGAGGAGACCACAATTCTGAAGCAGTCCTTCTTATTTCCAAGCTCTCTTCCTT
The DNA here is from genome assembly GCF_019279795.1 of Protopterus annectens. Taxonomy (NCBI): domain Eukaryota; kingdom Metazoa; phylum Chordata; order Ceratodontiformes; family Protopteridae; genus Protopterus; species Protopterus annectens. Next base: position 1,985,042,212 of record NC_056726.1, read on the forward strand.
CTTCTGGGGGATCAACTTTCCAGGCCATGGAGAGGGCCTTGTCCATCGTGGGCATTCAGTCAGCTCCACAGCCATCAGAGCAGTTTCCCAATCCTTTTTCTTGTCCAATGCCTCTAACAACTCCAACACTGGGACAGCAAACACCAAAGTACAGGAGTCACCTGCTTGGGTTTTTATCCTCTTCTGACACCTCTTCAGATCATTCCACTGAACGGGTTCCTCAGAAAAAGAAGTGTAAGAGGAAACACCTAGATTACAGAGGGATCCATCACAGAGGACACTGATTACGATGAAGGAGAGGGTTCCCCACGGTCACCCCAGGAAGACGTCTCTTTTGGAGACATCCTTGAGATCCTTAAACAGAAGGGTGACTGGACATCCCAGCAGCCCTCCCTGGAGGAATCAATGAACCTGCAAGCTTTCTGTGCTCAACTATCTACTTCTTGGGTAACTCCACCCACCGATGGTAATCACACAGTGGGTGTAGAAGGCTCTTGACACTGTTGAAGCCATCCCCAAGAAACCAGACAAAATTCTAACTGCTTCCAAGGTTCATCAGTTTTGGACAAAGGGATTGATAGTAGATGCCATGGTGGTAGTGGAGGCCACAAAAAGAAAGTGGCAGATGAAAGTTTCACTCTCCATCCTCCTAATAGAATCTCGGCCAATGGATAGGTTTGGCAAGCGAATTTAAGCTTCATCGACCTTTGCATTACAATCTTTGAACTTCATGGCACACTTCACCAGACTTCAAAGGGATCTGATTAAAGAGTTATCAGATACCCTGGTAGGAGCCATATCTGACAAAGTCCAAGATAAGGTTTCTTCCCAGTTGGCCACCCTAGAGTCCATTTCTATTTTGTCCATGGGGCTCATAGCACATGCAGCCGAACAGAAGACCAGAGCCATGGGATCAGGCATAGCCATAAGGAGACACACCTGGATGCACTTGTGTGAATTTGCAGAGCCATTCAAGTCTTCATTCGCCAATGTCCCCTTTGACGGATCATCCCTTTTTGACCCTAAAGTTTGAGAAACTTTGTCCAGGTATGAAAGTGATGGAAAGACCCTTTCTGCAGTGGGCGTATGTTTTTCTACTCTTCATCTGTCCTAGCCTAGGAAACAGATAAGTGGGAAAATGGGTCCTGATCAACATGGGGACAGATCAACAAAGTTACCGTATGCAGATGATGTGGCATTACAGGCAAACTCTGAGCAAGAACTTCAGTAAAGGATAGGAGAAAAGAATGTAAAACTGATGGCACATGGGATGAAACTAAGCACAGATAAGACAGTGGTAAAAAAGTTCAAAAAGTCCCAAGGGCCTTTCCAGGGCACATATGGCTGTGGCTCTTCCAGGGGCAGAGGGGGAGATTTAATGGAAGATACTGTCCACGCAGTAGAGGTGGCCCACAAAATCAGGGTTCCAGGGATACCTTCCCTGGGAAACACTACCTGTGTTCCTGAAAGGAGGCCCAATTATCTTCCTCTGGAAACAGTCAGGAGGGGCGTTTATCCTTGCACCAACACACCTGTTTTCAGATAGCTGCGGATGTTTGGGTGCAGTGGATCATAACCAGAGGATAGACCATACCCCCCCACCACCACTGTAACAAAATTCCTGATGTTCCAACCAATCAGAGGGAACCAGAAGTATTGGAAATTCAAAAACTGCTAGAAAAAGCAGTCATCCAAGAGGTCCCGCCAGACTAGATAGAATCCAGGGTTTACTCAAGATTCTTTTTAGTGCCAAAAACGACAGGGGACAGAAGACAAGTTTTGGAACTAAGTGTTTTAAACAAGTCCATTAGACAGACAAAATTCCAGATGGTCACATTTCAGTCTATTCTCCCGTTTCTAGGGAAAGATGATTGGATATACTCGTTAGATCTCCAGGATGCGTATTACCACATAAAAATGGGCAAGCACTCCAGGATATTTCCCTGCTTCTGCCTGGGAGCCATCCATCATCAGTTCAGAGCTCTGCCCTTTGGCCACACCACAGCCCCCAGCAAGCTCACCAAATGCATGGCAGTAGTAGCAGCTCACTTGAGACTGCACAGATTCTGGGTGTTTCCGTACTTAGATGACTGGCTCATTACTGCTCCCACCAGGCATCTTCTAGAACAAGCAAGAGACTACGTCCTCCAGACCTGCGCCAACCTAGTGATCACTACAAATTATGAAAAGTCACAACTGACTCCTACTCAAACTTTAGAGTTCATAGGAGCGGTACTAAATACCAGTGCTTGCATAGCTTCCCTCCCTTATCTAAGATTGCAAAAGATCAGGGCCCAAGTGAAGACAATTGTCAGAAGCAAGAATGTAACTGCATGACTAGTCTTACAAGCCTTGTGGATTCATTCAAATGAAATTTTCTTGTGCGCCCCTTTGCCCCGTTTCAATCCCAAGCCATAGTGACCACAGACGCCTCCCAGATGGGGTGGGAAGGCATTATCTGGGCAAGATTGTCCAAGGCACTTGGTCCCCCTTTCTGGCTAACTTGTATATCAATGTCCTGGAGCTGAGGGCAGTGCTTTTAATGTTACAGAGGCCTTTCAAACTGCTCTCCCCTCAGGAACATTGCAGTTCAAACAAACAATATGTTGGTAGTTTGGTACATCAACAGTGATACTCCTCCATCTGATAAACTGGCAGTGGGTGATCTCTTCCACATGCTTTCTGATAACAATGCATATTCTGGGTATTTCCAATGTGATAAAAGAAAAACTGAGCAGATGCATTCTTATGCCTCATGAGTGGTGTTTTAATTTCAAAGTGGCAGAAAAGATTTTTCTTTGATGGGACCAACATTGCTGCATCCTATTTGTGTCACCTCAGAACAACAAGTGCAGCCGCTACATTATTCTGTCTCCCCTTTCAAGGGAGTCACCAAGAGACACTCTCCTGCACAATTGGTCCTCGGGACTTCTGTATGCCTTTCCACCAATTCCATTAATTCCTCAATTTCTAAAGAAGGTGATCAGGATGAAGAGCAAGGTAATCCTCATTGCTCCCTTCTGGCCTTGACAGATTTGGTTCCCCTTCCTTTGGCCTAATCTGATTCAGTCACCGTGGACTTTGGACCCACAGCCAGATCCCCTATCCCAGAGGGATTAGTTCACCTGAATCTTTAAAATCTCAAGCTCACAGCTTGGTTTCTCCAATTCCATTGATCACCAGGGATAATATACTTTCCTTCCCAGTTCATAGGATTATTTTAGCTTCCCATAAGCCTTCCATCAGGAAACCCTATAAAAGCAAATGGAAAAAGTTCTCTTGCTGGGCTCGGGATAATAACATTGACCCCCTTCTCTGCTCCTGTTGATAGAGTCTTGCCAATTTTAGCTTTGCTTTTTAAAACAGCAGCATATTCATCTGCTATAAAAGTGCAACTAGCGGCGATTTCAGATTTTCATAATGGGTTTGAAGAACATTCATTAATTTCTCATAAACTTTGCAAAGTATTTTTAAAAGGGAACTTGATGTTAAAACCTCCATATAGGGATCCATCTACACCTTGGGACCTAAACTTGGTGTTACAATCAATAGTGCATTCCCCCTTTGAGCCTTCTGCCAACTGCGATTTGAAATTCTTATCTTGGAAGACTATTCCTGGCAGCGATTACCTCTACCAGAAAGATTTCAGAGATTCAAGCTTTATCTTGCAAACCACCATATTTGATATGTCATAAAGACATGGTTTCCTTGGGAATAAACCCTTCCTCTTTACCAAAAGTGGTTTTGGAAACAAATATCAACCAGGAAATCAATTTACCAGTATTTTTTGCCAATTTTTCAAACAAGGGAAATACTGTTTGCATTTATTAGACATTCATAGACAACTGCACCTCAATCTTCATAAAAGAAAAGACATAAGAAGTCTGACCAGTTGTTTGTTTCATTTTCAAGTACTAGAATAGGCAAGCCAGTCACCAAGGTCACCTTATCTATATGGTTAAAAGATTATATTTCCTTTATTTACAACAAAAGAAAAGTTGAATTGCCAAAGCCTGTTAAGGCACACTCTGCTAGAGCTGTGGCTGCTTCAGCAGTTTTTCATTCTAAGGCTTCCATGGGTGATATTTGCACAACAGCAATCTAAGCTACCCCACATACCTTTATAACTCTTTGCAAACTGGATTTTTTCTCTAGTGGAGGAGTGTCATTTGGTTCTATGGTGCTCAAGAATATTCTACAATGAGTCCTGCCAAAGTCTAAGGAGCTGGGGACTCTGTCCATATATCAAGGATAAAATGAAGATTGACAACATCAGATAAAGAAGTTATGTACTTAACATAACGATATGATATTGTCCTTTTCATTCTTCCTCACTGATGGGTTATGGCTCCGACCTTGGATCCTACTCAGCCACATTTATCAGACTTCAGATGCTAGTATCAAGCTCCTCCCTCTTCCCATAATGCAGCATACCACCTCTAACATTTCGTTTGCTGCCATCCTAATCAGATGGGCGACTCAGAGTCTCGAGCTGTAAGAAATTTGTTTTTAAATGTTAGTCTACATCTGTGTTTTTTTCTTTGATCTGTTATCTCCTGTTGCTTTTTCCTCCCTCAGTGGCCATTTGCAGCTGGAAATAATTTTGCCATTGTGGTCTTCTCTTTTGCTAGATCTACAGTATTAGCCTCTTGTACTTCTCTCTACTGGGTGTTGTATCTCGGCACTACAGTCTCCACAGCATAGACTGGATTTTATTTTATATGGCTTTACATGTAGTCGCTGTGGTTGTTCTTCCTTTTCTTTGTGAGCCTTATTTTTGTCTCTGAGTCTTGTCCTTAGAAGGTCCATGCTGGGCTGGCCTGTTGCCTATCAGTTGACTGCTCAGAAGTTTTTTTCCCAGCAGACTTGCTTTTCACTGTATTTTTGTTTTATAGCTGATTCACTGGGAGCTGTATGTTCTGTGGTTGTTAAAAAAAAAAAAAAAAAAACACCACAGGGTGAGAGGTCATGAATTTTCTACCTTATGAATGGCTTTCTGCTTTTCTGTGGTACATATGAGGTTGTTGAGAGACGTCTGAGAATGGCTACAGAAAACTATCAGTTATTGCCTTCTAGCTTTGTCCAGATATGTGTTCCCACTGTGGACTTGGCCATATTGTGGACTGCTGGCGGTTTCTGTGATTTTGGCATATCTCTTGCACTGGGATATTCCAAAGTTTTAAGTCTCTGAATAATGACATGGAGTTGTTTTTTTAAACTCCATATCTTTCAGAAAATGTATTCTAACACTGTTATTCTAGCAAAATCCACAAATATTCCAAACCACGAAAAACAAAGAGAAGTAGTACATCAGGATCCACCAAAATTTATTTATTGAGTGCTTTCATTTTTTAAGTAAAAAACTTCATCAGAATGACAAACACATACAAAAACCACATATATGTCTGTATATATAATTGCCAAAAGACCAGAAGCGCGAAATTCAAAATCCCGATGTTAAGGGATTTTGAGTTAGCACTTCTGGTGTTGCGATTGGTAAGTATGTGTGTGTAAGTGTGTTTGTGAGGGGCTTTAGTGCGTGTAAGTATGTGTTGTGACTGTGGTGTGTGTGTGTGTGTGTGTGTGTGTGTGTGTGTGTGTGTGTGTGTGTGTGTGTGTGTGTGTGTGTGTGTGTGTGTGTGTGTGTGTGTGTGTGTGTGTGTGTGAGGGGCTGTAATGTGTGGGTGTGAGTTTGCCTTGTGTGTATGTTTGTGCGATCTCGGAGTTAGAATATTAAAGTAGGGGGGTGTGGGGGGCACAGCCCCTATAGAAGTGCAGTGGGGATGAAGCCCCCCTGCTTATCTTTAGTGTATGGTGGTTTGTTTGGTTATGGGGAAGGCTGTGTGTATGTTTGTGTGTGTGCTGTATGTATGTATTACTTTCGGGATTTTGAATTTCGCGGTTTTAACATTTCAGTAATGTGGGGTTTCGGGCTTATAGTCTCGGTATTTTGGGCTTTGGGATTGTGTAATTTCGAGATTCAGTAGTGAATCCATATATATATATATATATATATATATATATATATATATATATATATATATATATATGTGTGTGTGTGTGTGTGTGTAAATTGACCCAGCTTTAAATACCCCCCCTAAATTCATTAATGTTAATTGTCAATTACCTAAAAGGTATATACCACTGAAAACAAAACAATGCAAATTCATAGCAATAAATATACATCCCCTTCCAAGTAAAACATAAAATGTGTGTGTGTGTGTGTGTGTGTGTGTGTGTGTGTGTGTGTGTGTGTGTGTGTGTGTGTGTAAATTGACCCAGCTTTAAATACCCCCCTAAATTCATTAATGTTAATTGTCAATTACCTAAAAGGTATATACCACTGAAAACATAACAATGCAAATTCATAGCAATAAATATACTTCCCCTTCCAAGTAAAACAAGTCAACATAAAAAACTTTTAAAACACATATAGAAAAATATTTTTGTGCAAAATATGCAAATCATAAAATAAAACATACATCATAATGTTGTGAAAAATATATAAAAATAATATATAAGACTATCTGAAACCGTTACTGTTGTATAGTCAGATAATTCTGTATGTATCCCTCTGCCCTAAGCCTAAGAATAGGGCTTATGGAGATGTTACTATTAAGCCCTGGTTGTTCATTGGCATTAGTTCCGAATTGCCATCTCAGTTCTTGCAGTTCTAGAAAATCATTTAAAGACCTATTCTTAGGCTTAGATCCAGTCCATTGGATCCGAGGTTACTAGAGCCTCCATTGGATCCCAGGTCTTCTTGGATCTGACAGGTTGATCCATTGGAGTGTTTCTGCCTTTTATCATCGGATCCTAGGTTTCTGGATCTGACTGTCTGTGACTTTGCTTTGGATCAACCTCCTAGGACTGGACCGGTGTGTGAAATCTTTCGGATCCTGGTTTCTTCCACAGTGAAACCCGACTGCTCTGACCTTTTTCCTTTTCTTCCTTCCTCGGATCTTATGACTGGGATCCTATAGATGAGGGCTGTCCAATCCTCAGATTCAGCTACTTTGGATCTGGTGCCATTGGACTGGTGTGTTTTTCTTTTGATCCGAGACACTCCTCGGATCTAATGGATTTATTGTTTTGGTGCTTCTGCAGCCAATTACTGTGGTGACTTTTTACCTTTGAATCCAATCTGTTCACAAGCTCCCCTCAATCTGATCCTAGGATCCGACAAATAGCTAGTTCCCTGAGAGAACTGTACTTCTTCAGATCCTGAAATATCGAAGAATTGTACATTTCTTTGGATCTGGGGCTTCCCTCAGATCCAGTGGTGCCAGTATTTGTTGCTGTCAGTCATTATTTAGAAATTGCTTCTGACATAGTCCTGTTAATTTAATCAATACCTCCTCAAGTATCCAGATTCTTGCTTCCCCCTTTTTGGGCTGAGCTTTTAAATTGATAATTAAGGATATACATTAAGTTACAGTCCTCATACCGTTATGAGGAACACATGATAATATTAATCCTATTATTCTAGCAATTCTATAAACTTAAAAGAATATATCTCTTATTGTCTTACTTTGTCCCCCCTTCCACTCTATCATAGTTTCTGAGAGGTATTTTTCTGATTTAGGTCATTGTGCAGAACCTGCAGACACAAGATCTTCTTTTTGGCTAGGCTCAATTATTCCTGTATTCATTCCTCCATCATAGGATTCACCACTACAAAGTACGTTTCCCTCTGTAACATTACACTTTTGAAACAAACCGGTCTTCCTTCCCAGGTCTGGATTAGGCTATACCACTTGGTAGGACTCCTTAAGGTGTGCTTTGTTGAAGCCCCCTCCCCTTTGATGGCTCCTCTTTGTGTGGGCATCAGTGAAAGACATGTCCACCAGCAGCGTACAGGAAGGATAGGCTCTGTCTGCTGCAGGTATCAAGTTTTCTACCCCCAGTGAACCCTTTTTTTCTAGAAACCAGCGGGGGGGGGGACGTGGTTCTGGAAATCTCAGGGGCTGTTTCAGACCAATGGGGGGATAATTCCTCCGGAGGCAGATGAATAATACTCAGTGGGAGACATCACCCTGGAGGCTAAGGTGGTCTGCAAAGTCAGGGCTCAGCCTTCCCTGACAGGCCCTATCAGTGATCCTGAAGTGCTACCTGACTGCTCATTTCTGGGGGCAGTGAGGGGTCATCATTATCTACCCCTGGATGCCTAGACATATCTTACAAACAACGCTTGGGGGCTAAGCATTATATCCAGAGGGTTACATTCCCCTTTTCCCTTCTACCTCCAGAAACCAGGGGTAAACTCCACGACCTTCCACCCATTCAGAGGGAGTGTACCACTCAAGAAGTTCAAATGCTGCAACACAAAAGAGTCATCAAAGGGGTTCCAACTACAAAAAAAAGGGATAGGATTCGGAAATTACTCTTGCTTCCTTTTGATGCCGTAGAAAACAGGGGACCTGAGACCAGTTCTTGATCAAAGCAATCTGAATCTGTTTGTAAAGAAGTCGGAATTCTGAATAGCTATGACTCAGTGAGGATGATTGGATGAGCTCTATGGATGTCAAGGATGTGTACTATCCCACCAAGATAGACAGGTACTCATGGAGGCATTTGCGTTTCGGCTGGGGGCCAATTAATACCAACTCAGAGCATTGCCCTTTGCGCTTACCACAGCCCTCTGGGTGTTCATCAATTGTACGGCAGTCATGGCAGCTCACCTGAGGTTCAAGGGATTCCAGGTGTTCCCTGTCTGGCCGATTGGCAACTCACTGTCTTATCAAGGCATCAACTTCTACAAGCCAAAGATTATTTGTTTCAGATTTCCACCTCACTAGACATCACCATAAATCTGGCTAAGTTGAACCTGACTCCCATACAAGATATGGAGTTCATAGGACCTCAACTGGATACTACAAATCAAGTATGGTCATTTCCTGTTCACTTCATTATTTCTATGAGGTCAGGTATGGGGCTTAAGGTCCTGTCCACCTCCTCCAGCAAATCTAGTGTTACAAGCTTTTGGAACAAGGTCAGCTACCGCTATTCTAGCACTTCTAGCCGGTCTTTTTATGCAAATTCTCCAATGAACCTTGACAGGACAAGGGGTCTATTGTTTACCAGCCACTTACCTACTTCTACCAAGCTCACTCCATTTTACAAATGTCATATTCGATGGTGGATGCAGTCAGATGACCTGTTTCTGGACAGGCCATTCTCTCTTACCTCGCCAGTACCCATGGCCACCCTGGACACTTCCAAATTGGGGTGGGGGGACATTACGATTGAAAGATGGTCCGAGACCAGTGGTTCCCTTCAGAGACATAGCTACATATCAATGTCCTCGAGATGAGAGCAATCATTCTGACACTGGAAGCTTTCATGATGGTTTTCCTCTGGGACTGTTGCAATCCCTATAGAAAACATTTGTCTGGTACATCAACAAACAAGGGGCTACCCATTCCCACCCATTGTGCAGAGAGGACAGTAGAGTCTGTGAATGGGCAGCTGACAGACTCAGCAGGCTCATTCTTCTTCCTCATGAGGGTCCTTCATTCAGTCAGTAGCAAACATGTTTTTCTGTTAGTGAAGCCAGCCTTGCTGCGACCCTTTCACCTCTCCCCTCATCAACTTCTATAGCAAATTCTTCGCTCTCATCCTTCCTCTTATCTCTCCTCTGGGGGAATCACCCAGGGATGCTCTGGTTGACGATCGGCCCCCAGGTCTCCCATAAGCTTATACCCATCTTCCTCTGATCCTAAGTCCCTACAGAAAGCAAACAGACTGGAGAGCTGACTTTTGACCTCATCAGGCTTGGTTTCCCTACCTCTGACCTCACCTCAAGTATCCTCCATGGGAACTCCACTTTTTATTGTTTGTGATATTATATTTGCATATATTTGGAGTTTTCTCCCTGAGCCTCCGATGTAAATGGGTTCTGTTGATGCAGTCTGACTGTTCGTTTAAAACAAATGTCAAATGATAAATAAATTACTTATTTGGGTTTCTCTCTCGGACATTGGACCTCTCTCAACCACTATTCTTCCCACACTTTTTTGGGTTAGTCCCTTTGAGGAGAAGGTGAGTTTTCTCTACCATTAATAAAATGAGCCAATCCTACCTTTATGCTTTCAGTAGCCACAAAATCAATTCAGTTATAGGTCTGCTTTCCAAATCATTGCAATAAAGATGAATACTTCCAAAAAAAGTACAGACAATTTGACCAGCTGTTTATCTCCCTTTTCTCCTTTCGCTTAGGTCAAGCTGTGTCCAGTCACAACACTTGAATAGATTACAGATGGTATTCCTGTTAAATATTCATGGAAAGAGTTGCTGTTACCTCATCCTGCCAAAGCCCCTCTACAATGTCATTAGCCATTTCATCTGCCTTCTCCACAAGAACTCCCTTTTTATAGCGGAAAGCAAGAATCAATATAGTTGTTGGTCAATGTTTATCATCCTTTCTGGATTGTCAGTTATGCCTAAATTGTCTTCTGGGACCAACAGTACAGAAAATCTGACCAGCTATTTATTTTCCTTTCCTTCTATCCACTTGGGATAAGCAGTCCCATATATAATCCTGGTCAATGAAATTACCTACTGTATCTTGGTAAGTCATTTACAAAGTGGTTGGAATTGCCTTGTCCTTCTAGAGTCATTCTATCAAATCCATGACTATCTTATTAACCTTCCGACAGCAGTTTTTTATGTGATATCTCTCATACAGTAATTTGTTTGCATACTCATACTCTTGTGATGCATTAAAATCTGGGCATTATCTGCAGAAATGAACCATCCTTTGGTTTGACAGTGCTGGCATATCCTTCCTTGAGAACCTCCCAAGACTTATGTAGTTGGGGACTCTACCCATCAGTGAGGAAGAATGAAAAGGATAACATTATATTGAGGAGTTATGTGCTTACCATAACTTGGTATATGTGTTGTCCTGTCTCAGTCTTCCTCATCTTCCCTCCCAGCCGTCCCCTGGCCTTATATTTTTTTCTAGAAAGATATTGGATATTATGTGAACTTTGAGTTCTGAGGTTTTAGTCATAATTCTTTCTTAGCTGTCCTGTCTCTGTAAATCTGTAGATATAAGCAGCAAACTCGATCTGAGGAGTCAGAGGTGTTCTGGTGCATTATGGGAAGAGGGAGGAGCTCAAGACAAGCATCTGAAGTCCAGAAAATGCAGCCGAGTCAGATCTGAGGTCATATCCATAACCCATCAGTGAGGAAGAATGAGAAAGGACAACACATATGCCAAGTTATAATAAGTACATAACTCCTCATTCCATCTGTGTTGTCCATCTTTATTTATCCTTGACTCCCCTCCCCCCTTTCCCCATCCAATCGGATTTTGATGGAATGAAAAATGGTCCTAGTTATGCATTTTTCATATTCGACACCAGATATGGTCTCTATTAATGTTTTTTTAGGATTATGCTTTCTGTCCTTTTTTCTATCTGCAAACTCGATCTGAGGTAATTTAGAAAGTAGCATTCTGGGTAGGACTTAAGCTCAAGAGATTTTCGGTTCTCACAGGCTGTAGTAATGACAAAGTCAGTTCCGATGCTCAGAACCAAACCCATATGTCAAGGATAAATGAAGATGGAAAACACAGATGGAATGTTATGGTAAGTACATAACTTCTTTTTTGTCTCCTATATGGGGGCTAAGAAAGGTCAGCCTATCTCTAAGCAAACTATTGCATGATGGTTGTCCTCTGCTAGTATTTTCTGCTATTCCTACAATGGTAAATCTCTTCCAGTCAAGGTTAAAGGCTCACTGAACTAGGGCCTTATCCACTTCAGTGGAGTATTGGAAAGGAGTGGACTCTAGAAGCATTCTAGAGGCAGCAACCTGGTTCTCTGTTCATATCTTCACAAAGCACTATAAACTGGATTTGTTTTCAAAGCCTAGAGCAGGCTTTGCTGGGACCATTCTCCAGTGGCTTCTGGATCTTCCACCTCCCAGATAGGGTAAGCTTCGGGAATCTACCAAAAATGCCACTGAGGTAGTGGGAATGATGAACATAATGCAGCAGTGTAAGTCCTACTTACCCGTAACAGTATATGTTACAGTATATGTTCGAACTCCTCAGTGCCTCAGTAGCAGCACTCACCAGTCATCCCCCAGACTGTGCATAGATGAGTTGGTTTTCAACCTCTTTGATTAGTTTTTTGTTGGATGTGTTTTTTATAGGGTATCATGACTGGCTGCACATTTAGTCTTTTTAGATGATTCTGCCTTTGGGTTTTTTAATCTCTTTCTTTATGGAAGTGAAAAAGCCTGAGCACCCACTTCCTGTGACACCTGCCTCAGGAGAAGAAAGAGGGATGGAAGTCTGAGCTCTTGAATGCTGTCCAGTACAGTACTGGGTTACCTTGGCAGATAAGCCAAAATTTCACTGAGGCAGTGAGGAAATCATGCATCTACTGTTACATGTAAGTAGGACTTATGCAACTGACCTTTCTGTCATGCTGTGACATTGCATCTGAAGTAGTTAACTTCATTTGATCAGCAACCTGTGGGTATCGGATCCGACCTCGGATCCAAGCCGGCAGCTTTCCAAGCTAAAGATCTGAGCTCTCAGCTCCTCCCCCTTACCTATAATACACTGCTACCTCCCTCCAGTCCCCAGATCTTGTTTGCCCTGGCTTCTGAAACATTAGGGACGAGCTCTTAGCATTTTAGGTGAGAGGAATTTAGGAGTTTTTTCTTAGATAAATAGTTTTTTTTTTTTCGGTGTGTGTGTGTGTATATTAAGCCCATAGTTTAGTTAAACCGTGTTTTTGTTATATTTTGTGGTAAATTAGTATTCTCTCGGGGCCGAGAGCCGAGCTTCGGATCCGCAGGGGTGAGTGTGTCTTCGGCTCCATTGCTGTCGGAGCACACTTCCCTTTCGGGTCCGATCGCGTCGGCTCTGACACCGGTCCTCACATCGGAGCCGAGGGGACTACTCTCGGAGCCAGGGGAGAGTGTGGTTCACCTTCTGCCTTCGACATGGTGGAGAGGGTGCTGTCGAGGAGTTCGAAGTCCCCGGTCCGTACTATGGATCCTCCCTTCACTCCCTCGCATATGGGCCTGTCTTCCATCGTCCAGCCCCAGGGACAGCCTGCGTCTGCACCCCAGTTAGTTCCCGCAAAGGAACAGGACCCCATTGGTGAGCCCTCCTCGGACAGCCCCGCCGAGGAGGTCCTTCACAAATGAAAGTGTAAGAGGAGGCACTTGACCTCCCCCGAGTCCCTCACGGAGGACACGGACTGAAGGTTCCCCCAGGTCACCCCCAGAGGACGTTTCATTTGGAGACATTATGGAGCTGCTGTGCATAAGAGGGGGCTGGTCAGCCCAGAAACTTTCCTCGGATGAGTCTGTGTTTCTGGAGGCGTTCGACGCAGGCGCATCTACCTCCTGGGTGTCCCCCCCCGGCCAACCCCCTGGTAGATTTGATTACTACCTGGGCTTGGAAGGAGCCAGACACTGTGGAGCCAATCCCTAGGAGACCGGATAAAATTCTTAGTCCCCCTTCTGACAAGCCGGCGTGGAATAAAGGTTCCCCGGTAGATGCCATGGTGGTGGCGGCTGCCACCAAGAAGGAACTGGCACAGGAAAGTTTCTCAGTCCATCCTCCTGATAAGGAATCTCGGATGATGGACCATATTGGAAAGCGGATGTTTGCTTCAGCCACCTTTTCTATAAGGGCGCTGAATTATCTGGCACATGTAATTAGGCTTCAGCGGGATCTGATAAAGGAATACGCTGGGTCTCCCCCGGAGTCCATGGCGGCCGAGGACAAACGGACCTTCTTGGCATGCATGGCCACTCTAAAGTCAATATCAAACACTTCTATGTGGCTTCTCTCCCATGCCACAGAGGGGGCGGCTAGGGCCAGCAGAGCAGGGGTCGCCTTGCAGCGCCACGCCTGGCTCCGTCTTTGTAGAACCCTTCAAGGCGTCCTTCGTGAACGCTCCCTTTGACGGTTCTATGCTATTCGGCAAAACCTTCCGCGACACGCTACTCCAGAGCGAAAAAGACGGGAAGATGCTGTCTGCCATCTCTCTGCTCCTCAAAGGTACTTCTCAAGGAACCAGAGAGAACAAAAGAAGATGTGGTTCCGGAAGTCTCAGCAGTCCCATCCCACTCCGGACCCTTAATCCTTCAGAGACAGAGGAGGACAAGGTGGATGCCAGCCCAGAGGCAGAGGGGGGGGGGGTCGAAGAATTTCTGGTCGAGAGAACCCTTCTCCGACCGGCCTGCGCAGCAGCCCTGAGGGGTTGCCTGACTGTCCCTTTCTGGAAGCAGTCGGGGGGGGTGTTTTTCGGAGCATCTAGCAAGTTGGGAGTCCATTACTACAGATCACTGGGTGCTCTGAATAATATCCAGAGGTTACTCTATCCCCTTCCTGAATCTTCCCCCGCAAACGAAACACCTCCCCGGTGTTCCACCCAATCAGAGGGAGGATGCAGCTCGAGAAATACAGAAGTTACTAGAAAAAAGGGCCATCCAGCATGTCCCCCCAGAGCAGTCTGGGTTGGGCAATTACTCCAGCTTCTTTTTGGTGCCAAAAAAGACGGGGGACTTAAGGCCAATTCTCGACCTGTCTACTTTGAACCTGTTCATTGCCAAAGAGAAATTCTGGATGGTCACTCTACAATCTATTCTCCCCCTCCTGCAGGAGAATGACTGGATGTGCTCCATAGACCTCAAGGATGCGTACTGCCATATTCTCATGGACAGACGATCCAGAAGGTTTCTCCGCTTTCTGCTAGGGGCCAGTCATTATCAGTTCAGGGTTCTTCCGTTCGGCCTCACCACAGCCCCCAGGGTGTTTACCAAGTCATGGCAGTTGTGGCAGCCCACCTGAGACTTCAGGGAATTCAGGACTTCCCGTACCTAGACGACTGGCTCCTCACCGCCCCCACCAGGCATCTACTCTGTTCTGCCAGGAATTATTCTTTACTCTTGGCCCATCATCTAGGCATTACCATAAATTTCAGGAAGTCGTCTCTTCTTCCTGTTCAAATTCTGGATTTTATAGGGGCCAGGATAAACACGCTTCAGTCCAGGGCCTTTCTGACAACGGACAGGTTACGCACCTTGTCACTCCACATAATAGCGCTTCTACAGTCCCCAGCCCCACCCGCGGATTTAGTCCTGAGAGCCCTAAGTTCCATGGCGGCAGCCATCAGCCTTTCACCTCTTGCTCAGTTACACATGAGAGTCCTTCAATGGACCGTTCAGGTCCAATGGTCCCTCCTCCTTCACCCACTGGATTCACTGATTCCCCTAAGCAGGGTTTGCAGAAACTCCCTTCTTTGGTGGCTCCATTCCCGAGAGCTCCGAGAAGGGAGACCGTTCGTAATGCCTCAACCCCAAACCATGCTGACCACGGACGCTTCTCGCCTTGAGTGGGGGGGGGGCACTGCATGGGCAGAACCATCCAAGGCACGTGGACCCCTGTAGTGACCATTCTGCATATCAGTGTTCTGGAGATGAGGGCGGTGCTTTTAGGGTTGCAAGCCCTTCAATACCTTCTTCCTCTGGGGACTATTGCAATTCAGGCAGACAACATGGCAGTAGTCTGGTACATCAACAAACAGGGAGGAACCAGGTCTTACCCTCTTTGTCGAGAGGCTATGAGAGTTTGGGAATGGGCGATTGCCACCAACCACTTTCTGATGGCAATGCACATTCCGGGTCGGTCCAACATACTAGCGGACAAGCTGAGTCGTTCTATCCTCACACCATACGAGTGGTCTCAAAACCCCTTAGTAGCGAAACAGATCTTCCTCAGATGGGGGTCAGCCTTGCTGCGATCTCTTCGCGTCTCCTTCAAATGCAAAATGCAGCAGGTTTTTCGCTCTAATTCCCCCACCAGGGGAGAGTCCCAGAGACGCTCTGGTTTATGCTTGACCACCTGGTCTTCTTTATGCTTATCTTCCTCTTCCGCTAATGATGAAATTTCTGCAGAAAGCTCATCAGTTGGGGAGCAAAATAATCCTCATAACCCCATTCTGGCCTCGCCAGATCTGGTTCCCATACCTGCGGTCTTAGATCCCTTTCCGGATCTGATCTCTCATCCTTCGGGATTGCAAACTCCGAACCTGGGCGACCTCAAGCTCACAGCTTGGTTGATCCAGTTCCACTAATGACTAGGACTCCCGGTATCTCATCTTCCGTAAAATCTATTCTGGTAGCGGTGCATAAACCTTCTACCAGGAAGATCTACAAGAGTAAATGGAAGCATTTTTCCATCTGGGCCAAACATAGGGATTTGGACCCTTTTACAGCTCCCATTCCAACAGTTTTTGAATTTCTGTCCCAAATTTTTCACCAAGGGGCCAGTGCTTCTACTGTTAAGGTTCAGATGGCTGCGATTTCTCATTTCCACATCGGGGACAACCTTGGTACCTTAGCTTCCGCTAAGATATGCAAGACCTTTTTGAAAGGCACCTTCCTGTTAAGACCTCCGGTCAAGAATGTGGTTCCCCCATGGGACTTAACCTTAGATGTTAAGTTGTCTATCTCGCCTTCATTCTTGCTGGATGGGTTCGGAGCCGACCTCGGCTCCGACTCGGCCACTCTAAAGCTCGAGAGTTGGTTCCACCGGCTCGAGGCTCCCCTTATATCCCACAATGCTAGGCGTGAATTACCTCAGATCTCGTTTGCCGCTACAGCGATCGAGATGTTTGGTTCCTACTGGCTTCTTGGTGAGTAACTTTACATTAAAGTTAGTATACTTAAACCCCTTTAATTTTAATTTTAACACTTGTTTCCCTTAGTTTAGTGGAATTTCCCCCCCTTTCTCTCTAAATTCCCATTTTTTCCTCAAGAACTTATAAGTTCTTCCCTCGGGCCTTTAGGCCTTCTTTCTTCCATCCCCTAGTGGTGTGTGTGTGTTTTTTTCTCATAATTTAAAACTTGGTACTTTGTTTTAATTTTTGAGTTTAAAATAGGATAGGGTGTAATCAGTGTGTTTGACTGGGTGTGTGTGATTACACTTTTCTAAATGTCTAAAGACTCAAAGGTCTCAGGCTTCAAGAAGTGTGACTCGTGCTGTCAGAAAATGTCTCTGACAGACGGTCACACTTCTTGTGTCTACTGCCTGGGGCCTTTGCACCTGCAGGACTCCTGTGCTGTATGCCACGGCTTCAGCCCCAGGGTCCTGCAGGAAAGAAAAAACAAACTGATTCTGAGAGGTTTACTCAAGCCTGAGGGTTCCCTGACTGTTTCTTCGGGAAAGCCCTCCAAGGCTTGTAGGTCCTCGGCTCCAGCTACTGAGCCGAGACCTAAGGCTACGAAACCTCCGTCTACATCGGCTCCGGCTGGAGCCGATGAGTCTCAGTCTACAGTTTCTGTGGTTTCCTCGGCTCCGGCTGGAGCCGAGGTATTAGAAATTCCTGTGTCGGTTCCGACCAGACCTTCGGAACCGACATCTAGAAAGAGGTCTAGGTCACCATCCCTTGGCTCTGTTCATTCGGCTCCAGCATCTCCTCTGCTGTCTGAACGGAGCCATAGATTTCACTCCTCTAGGTCATCGAGGCTGTCGGACCATGACCTTCAGAGGGTAGTGAGTCGACTTCTTAAGTCTGAGGCACTGGCCCAAATGCTTCAGAGCCCGACTCATCAGTCGATGCCTGCCCCTGTCCCTCATTATGTTCCTCCTCCGACTCCGCTGAGCTCGGGCAGGCGTTGAACCGAGACTGTGGTAGCGTCGGAGCCGATACAATTGTCTTCGGCTCCATCGTCGGCTCCGATTTCTTCCTTAGAGGAATCTCGGCGCCGGACTTCCATCGTCGGCTCCGAGGGGGTGAGTGGCATCGGACCCTTGTCCGACCCCGCTTTCCCTCTCGGGGCTTGGCGCTGGTGAGTTCGGCTCCGACATCGACCTCGGAGCCATCACTGTCGGTGCCGAGGGAGGTTTTAGCTCGGGCGGGGACCTCTGGCTCTGCCTGACAGGGGTGCGTTCGAGGTCATGCGGAGTGTGTTAGAACCTGGTTCTACTCCACAGTCGGCTCCGTCCGCCCCTCCCTCTTGGTGCCTCAGGTCAAGTCGACTCACTCCCTCATCCCGGACCGCAGAGAGCCAGCTCCTCAGGAATCCCCTGTGGGATCTCATCCTCTTCGAGGCCTCTCCTGTTTTGGCAGAAGAGCCCCTCGGAAGAGAAAGTGTAAGAGGAAACACATAGACTCACCTGAGTCCGTCACCTCTGACACAGATTTAGAGGATTCGAGGGTTCCCCGTTCCCCTTCTGAAGATGTCTCATTTGCAGACATTCTAGAAATCCTTAAGCAGAGGGAAATTGGCCAGTCCTCAACCCTTCGGAGGATGAATCTGTGTACCTTGAGGCGTTTGGCTCTCGTCCTTCCACCTCCTGGGTGTCTCCCCCCTTTGACCCCCTCATGCAGGTGGTAGCAAAAAAGGCATGGACGGCTCCTGATTCAGTGGACCCCACTCCCAGGAGACCCTCAAAATTCATTACAGCACCAGCAGATAAACAGTTTCTGACAAAAGGAGTTTCTGTGGATGCTATGGTGGTTGCTGCTGCCACTAAGAAGGAACTAGCTGATCCTTCAGTGCCTGTCCATCCACCTAACAAGGAATCTAGGTCCATGGACAGGTACGGGAAGCGGATGTTCTTGTCAGCGACATTTGCAATGCATTCGCTGAACTACCTATGCCATTTTACTCGTCTTCAAAGGGACTTGATCAAAGAAGCGAGTGACATGTTGAAGGATCCTACGGCTGCGGGTTTTCAAGACAAGATGAACACTCAGCTGGCTACCCTGAACTCCATAGCCAACTCCTCCATGCGCCTCCTCTCTTATGCGGCTGATGGAGCGAGCAGGGCCGCAGGGACAGGTGTGGCCTTATGTAGGCACGCCTGGATGCGGCTATGCAACTTTGCGGACCCCTTTAAAACGTCATTCACTAATTCCCCATTTGATGGATCATCTCTTTTTGGTCCTCAAGTGAAAGAAACCTTGACTAGGTGCGAGACAGATGGCAAGACTCTTTCTGCCATCGGAGTCCGTTTTTCTACCCCTTCTAGGCCTTACCCCAAAGGTCAGAAAAGTGGGAAAATGTGGTTCCGCAAACAATCTCAAGGGTCATCGCCAGACGCACAGAGTCGGTTCCCCGCCAGAGGCAGAGGGGGGAACAACAATGGTAGACGTCGCCCTAGAGGCAGGGGTCCAGAGAACCAGGGCAATCGAGAAGCCTTCTCTGATAAGCCCTTTCAGCATCCCTGAGGTGTTGCCCGACTGCCCACCTTCGGAGGCAGTCGGGGGAAGATTGTCACTGTACCCAGAAGCCTGGCTATCCCTGACTCAAGACAAATGGGTACAGTCCATAATTTCCGAAGGCTATTCCATTCCCTTCGCATTCCAAACCAATCAAAAATCCCTTCCAGATGTTCCACCCGCTCAAAGGGATCTTGCAGCTTTGGAAATTTCAAAGCTGCTTGCAAAAGAGCAATTCAGCCAGTTCCAGCAGACCAGCAAGGATCCGGAATCTACTCCAGGTTCTTTTTAGTTCCAAAGAAAACAGGGGACTGGAGACCAATTTTGGATCTCAGTATCTTGAACAAGTCAGTCAAGAAAACAAGATTTCGGATGGTCACGCTGCAGTCCATCCTTCCCCTATTGGGAAAGGGAAACTGGATGTGCTCTATAGACCTTCAGGATACGTACTATCACATAAAAATGAACAGACGCTCCAGAAGATTCCTCCGCTTCAGGCTGGGAACCAGTCATTTTCAATTCAGGGCCCTGCCCTTTGGACTCACCACTGCCCCGGTGTTTACCAAATGCATGGCAGTGGTAGCTTCTCACCTGAGACGTCAAGGATTCCAGGTGTTTCCATATTTGGACGACTGGCTCCTCACAGCTCCCACCAAGCATCTTCTTCTATTAGCCAGGGACTTCACCTTTCGCATTTGTCAAAATTTAGGCATTTCAATAAATTGCGAAAAGTCTGTTTTGTCGCCTTGTCGTACTATTACCTTCATAGGCGCAAATCTAGACACAGTCAACATGTCTGCGAGACTAACAGATCAGAGAATAACAGACGTACACAAACTGGTCTCGCTCCTCTTAAGCAGCAACAGAATCAAAGCCAGGTTAGTTCTGAAAGTGTTGGGGATTATGGCGGCTGCCATACCTCTGCTTCCATTAGCCAGATTCCACATGAGAATCCTTCAATGGATGCTCTTCACGCAATGGTCATACCAGCAACTTCCGATGTCCCACACCATCATGATTACGCAAACATGCAGAAATCATCTTCTGTGGTGGATGTCTTCCCCTCAGCTCTTTTTGGGAAGACCCTTTGTTCCTTCCCCTCCGGTTGCTACTCTGACAACGGACGCCTCCCTGATCGGGTGGGGGGGGCATTATCAGGGCAGAACTGTCCAGGGCACATGGCAACCAGACGAATGCCACTTGCACATAAATGTTCTAGAGATGAGAGCAGTGCTTTTAGCGTTGCAAGCCCTTCAAGACTCTCTTCCCTTGGGAACGATAGCAATCCAGACGGACAATATGTCTGTAGTGTGGTATATCAACAAACAAGGCGGAACCAGGTCCTCTCCCCTGTGTCGAGAAGCACTCAGACTGTAGCAATGGGCGATTTCTTCTCAGCGGTTTCTGATAGCAACGCACATCCCCGGGAAGTCCAATCAAATCGCGGACAAGTTGAGCAGAGCTATCCTCATGCCTCACGAGTGGTCTCTGAAAGACTCTGTTGTGAGAGAAATTTTTCTCAAGTGGGATCAGCCTTGCTGCGACCTTTTTGCTACTCCCCAAAACAGCAAGTGCAGAGATTATTTCACTCTATTCCCTTTACCAGGCCAGCCCAGCAGAGACGCTCTAGTCCAAGTTTGGCCCCGGGGACTTCTGTATGCATTTCCTCCCTTCCCACTAATCTTTCAAGTGATACAGAAAGCTATCGCTCAGAAGGCTTCGTTGATCCTCATTGCTCCTTACTGGCCTCGACAGGTTTGGTTCCCCTTTCTACATCAATTTCTGTTGGAGCGACCTTGGCATCTGGACCTAGTTCCAGATCTTTTGATCCATCAGTCGGGTCAGTTTCATCGCTCCCTTCCCTCTCTGAACCTCACTGCTTGGTTCCTCCAATTCCAACCTTAGCCAGGCTTCCTCAAATATCTCACTCTGTCCGAGATATTTTGATAGCTTCCATAAATCTTCCACTCGAAAGATTTATTTGAGTAAGTGGAAACGTTTCGCATATTGGGCTCAAGGAAAGGACATAGATCCTTTCACTGCTTCCATCCAAATGGTCCTTGATTTTCTAGCTGAACTCTTCCATGCAGGTTCATCTCCTTCTACTCTTAAGGTTCAATTGGCAGCTATTTCTAACTTTCATGTGGGCATTTCAGAGTCTGCCATAATGTCCCACAAGCTTTGCAAAGCCTTTTTGAAGGGAGTTTTTCTACTCAGACCTCCTATAAGAAATCCTCCTCCTCCTTGGGACCTAAATTTAGTTCTTAGTTCTTTGATTCTCTCCCCTTTCGAACCTGCAGCTTCCTGTTCTTTAAAATTGCTATCATGGAAGACACTCTTTCTGGTAGCTATTACTTCAGCTAGAAGAGTTTCAGAACTTCATGCACTCAGCTGTCGACCTCCTTATCTGTTGTTCCATAAGGACAGGGTATCTTCTGAACCAACCCGTCCTTTTTACCTAAGATAGCCTCGGCGTCTAACCTAAATCAAAGCATTGACCTTCCTGTGTTTTTTCCAGAATATTCTAACAGGTCAGAACAGAAATTGCATTGGCTAGATGTTCATCGTCAGTTAAGGTACTATTTGGATAGAACCAAACAATTCAGAAAATCTGACCAGCTGTTTGTCTCTTATGCAGAAGGCAGAAAGGGACTTTCAGTTTCAAAGGTGTCATTATCTAGATGGCTAACATCTCTGATTTCCCTTGTTTATGAAATTAGACACCAAAAGCTGCCTAACAAACCTAAAGCCCATTCTACCAGAGCTTTGGCTACTTCTATAGCCTTCCAAGACAGACTGCCTATTGACACCATTTGTGCAGCGGCTACTTGGGCTACTCCTCACACTTTCATTTCTCATTATAAGTTGGATTTAGCTTCTAGGCATAGAGCTAACTTTGGTTCCACTGTTCTCAAGAGTCTGTTCCGTTAGGCCACCGGGACAAGGTGCTAGGGGCCTTGGTCCCATCCAGCAAGAATGAAGGCGAGATAGACAACTTAACATATAGAAGTTATGTTCTTACCATAACGTTCCATGTTAGTTGTCTTCTTCTCGCCTTCTTTCTTCGTCCCTCCTTCCCCCTGGCCTGGACAGACCTAGAGGAGTTTGATTTTGACCTCTCTTTCTACCACCTCTTTGCTATAGGTATATGCTCTGCTGTGCATATTTTCCTAGATCAGGCTTTAGGTCACTTTTCCTCTTCCCCTTTGTTTATAGAGGTGGATTCTCTTTTTCCAGTTTTTCTGGTTATATTATTAGCTGGGCCTTGCTCACAAACGAGATCTGAGGTAATTCACGCCTAGCATTGTGGGATATAAGGGGAGCCTCGAGCCGGTGGAACCAACTCTCGAGCTTTAGAGTGGCGAGTCGGGCAGGTCGGCTCCGAACCCATCCAGCAAGAAAGAAGGCGAGAAGAAGACAACTAACATGGAACGTTATGGTAAGAACATAACTTCTATTTCTTCAGGCGCTAACTGGTCCACCCTTTGAACCTGCAGCTTCAGTCGATTTAAAATTCTTATCTTGGAAAACTGCTTTCCTGGTTGCAATTACTTCAGCTAGACGAGTATCTGAACTTCAAGCCCTTTGTACAAAACCCCCATACCTGGTCTTCCATAAGGACAGAGTTTCTCTCAGGACTAATCCTTCATTCTTGCCTAAGGTAGCCTCCGAGACCAATATCAATCAAACCATCAATTTGCCTGTTTTCTTCCCCAACTTTCAGAACAAAGGGGAATACAGACTGCACTTGTTGGATGTGCATAGACAATTGCGATTTTACTTGCACAGGACAGCTGCTTCTCGCAAATCGGAGCAGCTTTTCGTGTCTTTCGCTAAGCCGTCCTTAGGCAAGCCTATTATGAAAGTTACCTTAGCTAGATGGATATCCCACTGCATCTTACACGCGTATACAACTTCCGGTCGGCCAGAACCCTTGAGGGTTCATGCTCACTCTCCCCGTTCTATGGCTACCTCTGCAGCTTTTTGGTCAAGGGTCCCCTTAGATGACATCTGCTCAGCGGCTACTTGGGCCTCGTCTCATACATTCATTTCTCATTACAAGCTGGATCTAATATCCAGAGGTAGGGCAGCCTTTGGCTCCGCAGTGCTCCGGAATATCCTTCCTTGAGGACCTCCCAGGTTTTTTGGTAGCTGGGGACTTTGTCCCACAGGTTGATGATCAAATGAAGTTAACTACTTCAGATAAAGAAGTTATGTACTCACCATAACGTTCCATCTGAGTAGGTAACTTCATTTGTCAGCAACCGTCACCCCCCTCCTTCCCCCTAGCCTGTTTCGTGGTCATTTAGAGTTTCTCTTTCGAGTATGTTTGACTGTTGTTGGTAGATAATATGGCAAACTCGATCTGAGGACTGGAGGGAGGTAGCAGGGCGTTATGGGTAAGGGGGAGGAGCTGAGAGCTCGGATCTTTAGCTTGGAAAGCTGCCGGCTCGGATCCGAGGTCGGATCCGATACCCACAGGTTGCTGACAAATGAAGTTACCTACTCAGATGGAACGTTATGGTGAGTACATATCTTCTTTTTTTGTTGGATTCCCCACATTAAAACCTTGTCTTTGCAGATAATCCATAGCTTCTTTTTTATTTTTTAACGTATACCTTACTAATCATGTTTTCTACATTCCCAATTATTTTCTTGTGTTTTATATTGTGAAATTTTCCATATGAAAATACCTTTGCCCTTATTTCTCTTTAAATATCTTTGGAGCTGCTTTTTTTGCATTGACTAGTTTGGCTTTCTCCTTTGCATAAATATTGTGCAATACCAGATCTCTTTTTCTTTCCCATATCCATCTTTCATAGGATCATAGGAGGTTACTAGGCTATTGGCCCTGAGGCCCTTATAAGCCTAGCCAACAGTTTAGCCCATGTTTAGACAAGTCAGCACCCAAAGCTCCTGTCCAGCAGGGACACAGGTGGAATCCCAGGGGTGTATTTTCTGTTTCCCAAAATCTCTGGGTTTGCTGTTTATTTTCGCACTTCCACTATTGCTTCTTTTCCAGGTGGCTCTAAGTTTGTTTGTCCATCTATTATTATTTATGAGTCTTTTGTATTAATGAATGCAAATGTTTATTTGTAGCTTTTAACAGTTTTTCATGTGCATACATTTTTCTTTTCTACTAATTTCTCTCTTTATCTTTCTGCATATACTTTGTCTGGAAATTATGGTCTTCTCGCATTTATAAAGATGCATAATTTCATTCTTCTCAACAGACCACTTTGTCATCCTTATACCACTTTTTTGGCAGTTTTTGTGGATTTTGTAGGTGCTTCCTTCTGCCACAGGGGAGGCATCCTCATCCTGAGCCTGGCCTAATGCTGTAGTAGGAATGTTTTATATCCTGAAGATTCTACATTGCCTTTTTTTGCAACCCTAGCATCAGTAAGTATTCTAGGTGTAGGCACTTTTTTATACTAAGTCCTGTGCACCCAGTCCTCTTTTTTTCTTTTCTAACCTACATTTCTCTATCATATATGCTACATAAAATACATTATGTATATCAGTAACATCTTGGTGAGATTTTGTAAAAACAGTGTCTACCACATGAAAGTACTCATCAAGACTTGAGGATGAATGCATTTCCACCATTACTGTGATACTACCATCCTTTTCTTGCTGATTTCTCCTCTCCATTGGGATACCCACTGATTTCTTCTCCCCATTTGGATCCTTCAGTGGTATGTACAGAGAGCAAGGGTTCCAGAGAGCATGGAGCCTGGGAGTCATCATACTTGTGACAGATGGTCAATTACCCTACCTATTTCTGCAACGCTTGTGTTGCATCATCTCCCCTTTTGTTAAACCTGAGAGGTCTTGAAAGGCTCCTGGTCTCTGCCAGAGTATTTTCATGCACTGTTTTTCCCCATCCTCTCCCTCTGATTTCAGACAGTTGGCTGTGGACTGCTTCATTCTATCCCCATGGCCAGCCCTAGTAGCAGCCCCCAGGTTCATTCCAAAATTCAGGTTTCCTCTCTGCCATTGAGCTGGGTTGCAGAAAGCAATTCTTAACAATGGTGAAAAAATAAATTGCTGGTTAAGCAGTGACTTCAGCATACCAAGTAGGTCAGAAATGGGCAACCTAGGTAGGTCAGGCTGTTCCTTGTCTGCTGCATAAAGTCTGCATTTCTATTTTTGAGTGCTAAGCAAACGTTAAGATAGTCTCTTTGTTTCTTTGAGGTGCTGGTCTTTGGACTTTGTACATAGTCATGAAAAGATTGCTTAATGTTATGCCTCAAATAAATTATAACAATATAAGAATTATTAAACAAACATATCATAATGCTCTATTGTCAGTGGTGTCTAGACAATGAACATGAAAGACTCCTGACATTAGGTATACCACCATTTAATAAGTTACAATATCAACTATAGCACAGCGTATCATTTTAAAAAGTGTTTAATTAACCAATTATGCTTACTACAGATATGGAGAGAGCTGGATAATCGAATTACAGATGCAGCCAATGAGTCAAAAGACAATGTAAAGTATCTCTACACTCTTGAAAAAGTGTGCCAACCTCTTTACGACAGTGATCCAGTAAGTATTTTAAAACTGGAAGTCTTTTTTTCTTTCAAAAAAGATACATATTGTGAATAGTATGAGAATACTTCATTCAGCTAGCAAATAACATTGTTAAATATAGCATGATAATAAAAAGGGAGACACTATTTATTTTGTTTGCCAATGGAGTTTGTGTGTGTGTATACACTATCATCTAACTATATATATGTATGCGTTTGTGTGTGTGTGTGTGTGTGTGTGTGTGTGTGTGTGTGTGTGTATACATATATATATATATATATATATATATATATATATATATATATATATATATATATATATGCATAGAGAGTGAGTGATATACACACACACACACACACACACATATATATATATATATATATATATATATATATATATATATATATATATATATATATATATGGTTCCACTTCAGAATCTCGAATTTCTGATAACTCGAACTTCTTATGGTCGAGACCATATGATCAAGTTTTCAGAAACTCAAAATTGTGAAGTGTTAAAAAAAAAAAATTATTTTATTTGAAAATAATTTTTTTTACAGGGGGGCAAGTCCCCCTGCACCCTCCATACTTAAATATACCATCTCCGTTATCGCACTATAGCGAGGAAATGGGAAATCTCCCGTTCTATGCTTCTGCATACAGCGCAGAACAAGAGATTTCTCTTTTCCCCACTGTAGCATGATCTCAAAGTTGGTATATTTAAGTGGGAGGGGTGTGGGGCGTGCAGGGGGGCAAGAACGATGTGCTTTACTTTTTTTTTTTGTCATTTCACTTTGGAATTTCGAGTTTCTGAAAACTCGATCATATGGTACCAACTACATGAAGTTTGAGTTTTCAGTAATTTGAGATTCTGAAGGGAAACCACACACACACACACACACACATATATATATATATATATATATATATATATATATATATATATATATATATAGCTGTGTGTGTGTGTGTGTGTTTTTATATATATATAGTTGTTAAATCTCGCCGTTTATTCTCACTGATGGGTTCGGAGCCGATCCTCAGCTCCAACACGGCCGATAGCAAGCTCAAGGTTTGCCAGTAGCTCGAGACCAAGCCCCTTATCCCACAATGCACTGCTGGAATTACCTCAGATCCAGTTTGCGGCGGCAAGAGAGATCTCGGTGATCCAGCTAGCTCGAACCATTTTAGAGAAAAAATTAACAGCAAGTCTATAAAAAGTTTTCTTTTTTGTTCAAAATAATATAGTGTGTGTTAGTTCTATTATATTTACTCTCTAGTTAAATACTTAGATAGTATAAATAGTTTAAAAGTTAGGGCCTTGTTGGCTTCTTAGTTGTGTGGGCCTTTAGCCTTTTTTCTCTACTAAATCCTTATAATAGTCAGGCTTTTTTCTGTGGTCCTCTTAGCCCTATATTGTATCTATATTGTGTATATATAATACTGTTGTAGATAGTGCCCGGACTGGGCTTAGTTGTTGTGGATCTAATTTACTGTTCTTTCCTTTAAAATGTTGAATGATAAGGAGAAATCCCATCCCAAATCAGGATTCAAAAAATGCCCAGATTGTGGGCAGAAAATGTCTGTCACTGACGGACACATTCAATGTGTCTACTGTCTGGGGGCTAAACACCTCCAAGACACATGTAGTATTTGCCACTCCTTCTATTCAAGAGTCCTCTTGGAGAGAAGAAGAAAACTTATAGACAGGGGATTGCTACAGCAATCTTTTTAAGAAGTTTTGAGTCGCCACGAGGGTGCTAGTACAGCCTCTAAATCCTCAAGTCTTCAGATAAGGTCTCAAAAAAGGCTAAGATTTCAGAAGGAGGGTCATCGGTTCCACAGTCATCGGAACCGAGTGTACCTTTGATTCGGAGCCAGTTCTCAGTTTTGGAGCCGGTCTCTGAAGTTCCTTCTTCACCTCTGCTCCAGTCAGCACCTTCAGTGTATTCAGCTAAATCTTCAGTCATCCTTTCAGATTGGGACATGGATCGGCTAGTACAAAAGCTTTTACAGGCACCAGGACTTGCCAAATTGTTGTCGGCCCCGACCAGCTCATCGGTACCGAAGACCATGGAACCGGATTTGTCTACTCCTCCTCCAAGCTGTACTAGACTCTCGGAGCCGAAGGAAATTGAACCGATGGTGGTCGAACCCTTGGAGTCGATACCTGCACCGGTGTTATCTGCTCCATCTACTCGGATGTCCTCTGCCCCGACCGAGGGCTCTAGGAGCCAACGCTCTCCAGTTGGGTCCGGGGAGGATAGTCGCACCGACTTGTCGGTGCCGACTCTTCCTCTCGGGGCTTCGGCTCGGATGAGCTTGGCTCCTACCTCGGGCTCGGAGCCCAGGGTTTCAGTGCGGGAGGATCGGATGGTACTATTGGGTCCGTCCACTCCTTCTCATCGGAGCCATGGTGCCTTCGATGCTATGAGGAGAGTTTTGTCTCCAAAGACAACGTCAGCATCGGTTCAGCTTTCCCTCTCCCCTCAAGCTCCTGTGTCTGCTTCTTCATCTACTGATCCCTCTAAGCGTAGAGACCCTGAGCCTCAAGTACCCCCACAGGGCATCCCCTGCTCTTCTGAGACCTCCACAGATCCCCCCACTGAGGAGGTGCCCAGGAAGAGACTGTGCAAGAGGAGGCACTTAGACTCCCCACAGGAGTCTTTGACATCTGACACGGACTTAGATGAGTTAGAAGGATCCCCTCGATCCCCCCTCTGAGGATATCTCCTTTGCAGAGATACTAGAGATTCTTAGTCAGAGGGGCGATTGGCAGTCCAAGACCCCTTCTGAGGATGAGTCTGTGCTCTTGAAGGCTTTTGGGTCTCAACCTTCCACTTCTTGGGTGTCTCCGCCTTACGACGAGCTCATGAAACTGATCTCTCATAAGGCGTGGGAGTCATGGAACCTGTCCCTCGCAGACCCAATAAATTCATATCTGCCCCAGTGGACAAGCTATTTTTGACAAAAGGAGTGCCTGTTGATGCCATGGTGGTAGCTGCAGCCACCAAAAAGGAAGTATCTGAGACATCCTCTTCTATCCATCCCACTAACAGAGATTTTAGGGTTATGGATAGATATGGGAAGCGCATGTTTAGTTCATCGACTTTTTCTCTGCGATCACTGAACTACTTAACCCATTTTACAAGACTACAGAGAGACCTCTTGAAAGAGCTAGGAGATACTCTGCAGGGTACCGTAGCTGCAGGAGTGGCCGACAAAGTCAACGCCCAGCTCGCTACCCTAAACTCAGTGGTGAACTTGTCCATGCGTCTCATATCCTATGCAGCTGATGGTTCGAGTAGAGCCGCTAGTTCGGGCATTGCTCTTCGAAGACAAGCCTGGATGCGTCTCTGTTCCTTTGCGGAACCCTTTCAGTCTTCCTTAATTAATACCCCATTCGACGGCTCATGACTGTTTGGGCCCAAAGTAAAGGAAACTTTACCCAGGTGTGAGCAGGAAGGCAAGACCTTATCTGCCGTTGGGGTCCGGTTTTCGACCCCTTCTCGGCCCTACCCCAAGGGCCCTAGGGGAGGAAAAATGTGGCTGCAAAAAACTCAGGCAGCCTTTCAGGACACATGTGGAGAAACCCCTTCTAGAGGCAGAGGAGGGGGTTATAACGGAAGACGCCGCCACCGTGGCATAGGGGGTTCGCAATAACAGGGTGACAGGGGGTCAGTTCTCCAGTCAGTCCTACCAGCGCCCCTGAAAGGGGGCCCGACTGTTTGGCTGTGGAGGCAGTCGGGGGTCGCTTGTCTTTGTACCAAGAAGCCTGGCTATACATAACATTGGATACTTGGGTAGAAAGCATCATTTCCGGAGGATATTTCATACCATTCTTTACCCCTCCTATTCCTATAAAGAAAATCCCAGATGTTCCACCCAATCTCAGGGAACAAGCAATCGTAGAGGTCCGCAGATTGCTAGAAAAAAAGAGTCATCCAACCAGTCCCAGCAGACCAAGTCGGATTCGGAACTTACTCAAGATTCTTTTTGGTACCAAAAAAACAGGGGACTGGAGACCTATCTTTGACCTCAACAGACTCAACCGGTTCGTAAAGAAAGAGAAGTTCCGAATGGTCACGCTTCAGTCCATTCTTCCCTTCTTAGGGAAAGGCGATTGGATGTGCTCCATAGATCTCAAGGACGCGTACTGTCATATAAAGATGAACAGACGGTCCAGAGATCATCTGCGCTTCCGGCTGGGAGCCAATCATTACCAGTTTCGAGCCCTACCCTTTGGTCTCACTACAGCCCCCAGAGTGTTCACCAAATGCATGGCAGTGGTCATGGCTCACCTGAGACGTCTAGGATTCCAGGTGTTTCCATACCTAGACGATTGGCTCCTCACCGTTCCCACCAGGTATCAACTGACTCAGGCAACACAATACACTCTGACACTCTGCCATCAGTTAGGCATTACAATCAACTTTGAAAAGTCTGCCTTATCGCCATCGCAGCATACCGTTTTTATAGGAGCGGAGTTAGATACCTCAACTACCACTCTACGTCTTCCTATCGAAAGAGTCTCCCTTCTCCGCCAAAACTTCAGCTCACTGGTGTCAAAGAACAAAGCTACAGCAGCGGAGGTATTGAAAGTACTAGGTTTGATGGCGGCAGCAATCCTGGCTATACTACTCGCAAGGATGCATATGTGAATTCTTCAATGGCTCCTCTTTGCTCAGTGGTCTTACCAGAAACTACCGATGCACCACAGGATTCTTATCACAGATTCGTGCAGGAGAGACCTTCGGTGGTAGTTGACGTCTCTTCATGTCACAGTTGGAAGACCCTTTGTGCCACCCCCCCCCCCCAGTAGCCACTGTGACCACGGGCGCTTCCCTGTTAGGGTGGGGGGGGGGCATTTTCAGGGAAAGACTGCCCAAGGCACATGGACAGATTAAGAATCACATCTGCACATCAATGTTCTAGAGTTGAGAGCGGTACTTCTGGCGGTGCAGTACTTTCAGGACTCTCTTCCTCTAGGGACGATTGCAATTCAGACAACATGTCAGTAGTCTGGTACTTGAACAAGCAGGGTGGAACCAAGTCTTACCCCTTTGTTGAGAAGCCCTCAGGGTCTGGCAGTGGGCTGTGTCATCCCAACGTTTTCTGTTAACAACGCACATCCCGGGGAAATCCAACGTGATAGCGGACAAGCTAAGCAGGGCAATATTACTCCCTCATGAGTGGTCTCTCAAACAACAGGTTGCCGAGTTGATTTTCCGCAAATGGGGCCAGCCTTGCTGCGACCTTTTTGCCAGCCACATCAATTCAAAATGCAGAAGCTACTTTGCCCTAATACCACCTCCCGGTCATCCCCCGAGAGATGCAATTCTACACGATTGGCCCCCGGGTCTCCTTTATGCATTTCCACCCTTCCCATTAATACCCAGATTTTTACAGAAAGCAAAATCGCTGGGAAAGACTGTTATACTCATAGCCCCTTACTGGCCTCAACAGATTTGGTTTCCGTTTCTCCACCATCATCTGTTGGAAGATCCATGGATCCTGGACCCAGTTCCGGACCTTCTGACTCACCCGTCCGGGGATCTTCATCCTTCTCTGCAGTCTCTGAAACTGACTGCTTGGCTAATCCACTTCCCCTAATTGCCAGGCTTTATTCAATTTCAGAAGATACAAGACAGATTCTCTTATCTTCTCACAAGCCATCTACTAGGAAATTATATGGCAGTAAATGGAAAAGCTGCTCAATTTTTGCCAACGCACATAACATTGACTCTTTCCAAGCTCCGCTATCTTCGATTTTAGAATTCCTAACAAAAATTTTTAAGAAAGGTGCAGCAGCTGCTACAGTTCGTGTTCAGTTAGCTGCTATCTCAAATTTTCACTTTGGTCTTGTTGGCTCAAATATTATGAGCCATAAATTATCTAAAACCTTCCTTAAAGGCGTTTTTCATATGAGACCTCTGATCAAAATTCCCTTTTCTCCCTGGGATTTAAACTTTATGCTGTCTCAAATTATTCTTCCCCCTTTTGAACCAGCATCTTCTTGTGATTTCAAATTTTTATCTTGGAAAAAATTTTTCTTGTGGCCATTATGTCTGCCCGCAGAGTGTCAGAACTTCAAGCATTATCTATCAGACAACCCTATATGATCTTCCATGCTGATAGAGTATCTCTCAGAAAAAAACCCTCATTTTTACCTAAAGTCAGTTCTGAATCAAATATCAATTAGGTAATTGAACTGCCAGTCTTTTTCTCCGACCACGCTACCAAATTGGAATATATGTTGCACAAACTTGATGTTCACAGACAGCTCAGATTTTATCTTGACAAAACTAAAGATATTAAGAAATCAGACCAACTTTTTGTATCCTTCTCACAAGCAAGAAAAGGCAATCCAGTGGCTAAAAAAACTTTATCTAAATGGTTATCCGATTGTATATCCTTTGTTTATAAGAATGCCAGCATGCCTTTAACACACAAACCGAATGCTCATTCTACCAGAGCTGTATCTACCTCTTCTGCTTTTCAAGCCAAATTGCCCCTTGACAATATTTGTGCTGCAGCCACTTGGTCTAAGCCTCATACCTTTATCACACATTACAAAGCAGATAGGGCTTCAAGGGACAGGTCTTCCTTTGGTTCTATGGTACTGAAGAACATACTCCCATGAGCCACACAAGGTTGAGGGTGCTAGGGATGCTACCCATCAGTGAGAATAAATGGTGAGATTTAACAACTTCACATATAGAAGTTATGTACTTACCATAACGTTCCATGTGAGTTGTTTATCACGTCTTTATTCTCACGTCCCTCCTTCCTTCCCCCTCCAGGCTGTCTGTTGACTTAGAGGCTAGTACCTTCCTGGTTATTCAATATTTCTTCTTCCCCTTTTGGTAGTGTTCTTCTTAGATATATATATAAGAGGGTATGTATATGTTGTATATTTGTATTTATATGTATATACTGTTATTCGCAGCAAACAAGATCATTTATATGTATATACTGTTATTCGCAGCAAACAAGATCTGTGGTAATTCCAGCAGTGCATTGTGGGATAAGGGGCTTGGTCTCGAGCTACTGGCAAACCTTGAGCTTGCTATCGGCCGTGTAGGAGCCGAGGATCGGCTCCGAACCCATCAGTGAGAATTAAGGCGAGATAAACAACTCACATGGAACGTTATGGTAAGTACATAACTTATATATACACATATCTATATATATATATATATATATATATATATATATATATATATAGCAGTGGTGGTGCAACGGTAGCGTTGTCGCCTCACAGCAAGAGGTTCTCCCGTTCGATTCTTGGCTGGAGCGCCTTCTGTGTGGAGTCTGCATGTCCTCCCCGCGGTCGAGTTGCATTCCAAAGACATGCGTGAATGGGCGTGCCTTCATTGAAGGCTGGGCGTCGAGCTGGCACCTCGGCACCGTAAAAATCTACTGCCAATAATTAGCGGACCCGGAGTTCCGCTGTGGCGACCCCTAACCAGGAAAAGCCAAAAGAAGAAGATATACATATATATATATATATATATATATATATATCTTCTTCTTTCGGCTTTTTCCCGGTTAGGGGTCGCCACAGCGGATCACCTGTCCGCACATTGAATGGCAGTGGAGTTTTACGGTGTCGAGTTGCCAGCCCGGCACCCAACCTTCCACAGAAGGCACACTCACACGCACACCTAGGGCCAATTTAGAGTGTCCAATCCACCTGCAGCATGTCTTTGGGATGTGGGAGGAAACCGAGCACCGGAGGAAACCCACGACCACAGGGAGGACATGCAGACTCAAGACAGAAGGCACCCCAGCCGAGGATCGAACCGAGAACCTCTTGCTGTGAGGCAATGCTAACCACTGCACCACCGTGGCCGCCCTATATATATATATAAATATATATACACATATATAAATAAATATATATACATATATATATACATATAAATATACATATATATATATATATATATATATATATATATATATATATATATATTTAGATATATATATTTAGATATATATATATATATATATATATATATATATATATATATATATATATTCAACAAAAATAAGTAGACTTTGTGGATATATCGGTGGTCTTACAACAAAGAGAAATATGTAGAAAATATATATGCAAAGAGCACTGAACCATGGCTAGATAAAATACTAGTTTAGTCAAATAGAAATAATGGTGAGCACTTTCGCAGTCAAGATGCTTCCTCCGACAGTTTAAACTGACCAATTCAAACATTTAAATACACTCTCTCCATAATGACATCACATCAATTCAACATTTAAAGATACAGCATCAAAAATGTATACATCAAAAATATATATATATAAATACAAAAAAACAACAACTCATGAACAGTCCCTATCTGACCATAAATATGATAAATACATATTCTTAAAATTCTTACATTCGTTCATAAAAAATGTGTATTCATAAAAATACTTTCATAAAAATTTTCATAAAAATAATACAACATCTCTCATCTATGTAAAGGTCTGTTGGCTAATATGGGTTGAATGGATAGCTTATCATTAAGTCCTTTACCCATATTCGCCCTCATTCTAATAATCCATTTGAGCCCACTATTCTCAGCCCTATTCCTAACAGGGCCTTGTCTAGCATTAAATGATACCATCTCTATAACCATAAATCTGAACTCATGTTCTGTACCCATAGTCATAACATGTTGTGCCAATGCATTGGTGTCAGCATGTCTAGATATGTCATAGAGGTGTTCCCTAATCTGATCCCGTAGCCTGCGTGTGGTCATGCCTATATAGAGCGAAAACCCAACTAAGCAATAACCTAGATATACCAAATTAGTGGAATTACAGTCTGCTCTCAAGCGAAAACTCAATTGTTTTCCCTGTGTCTGGATGATGGAATCCCCCTGAAGTATCAAGGTATCTGCAGAAATTACATTCTTTACATGGTAGAGTACGATAACCAGACCCTAGAGGTACCTTCCCCTTGGCTCAGTTTAGGGCCACAGAGGATTCTTTTGTGAGATTTCTCATTTTTAAAAAGTGTAGTGTGGAACATCACCCACCATTTGTCTTATGCATTGTTGATAAATTCCACAAACTGGGTGAAACTGGACATATCCTCCACCCAAAGAAAGAAGAGGTCATCCACAAATCTGCGAAAGAATGTTATAGGAAAACCCATGTCTCCCTTCAGCACAAACTCCTTTTCCCAAGTGGCCATTACCAGGTTGGCGTAGCTATTGGCACAGGATGTGCCCATAGCCACGCCAGCTCATTGCCTAAACAGCTCATCCTCAAAAAGGAACAAATTATTCTCCAGAACCATTTCTAACAGGAAACATATTAAGTCAATTTTACTTGCATCATACGTACCATCATCAGTTAAATGTCGTTTAAGCATATCTATCCTTTGACAATTGGGGATAACTGTAAACAATGAATGCTGAATTGATGTGATGTCATTATGTGGAGAGTGTATTTAAATATTTGAATTGGTTAGTTTAAACTGTCTGAGAAAGCAGCTTGCCTGCGAAAGCGCTCAGCATTGTTTCTATTTGATTAAACTAGTATTTTATCTAGCCGTGGTTCAGTGCTCTTTGCATATATATTTTCTACATATATACATATATATCTATATGGGTTCACTTTAGAATCTCGAAATACTGAAATGTCGAATTTCAGTATCTCGAGACCAAAATGTCGAATCTGTATTTGCACGAAACTACAGAATATCGAATCCGGAAATGTCGAACCCGCGGTACTGATGGCGCGATAGGTAAGTGTTATGTTTTTTAAGGGTTTTGGGGAGGGTTTGTGTGTTTGTGAGTGTGTTGAGGAGTTTTAGGTGTGGGTTAGGGTGGGTAGATAAGAGTGTGAGTGTGTCAGTGTTGAGAGTGGTGGTGCTTGTATGTATATGATGTGTGTTTCTGAAAGGAAGGTGTAGAATGTGTGGTGGTGGGTTTTTTGTCTTTTGGTGTTTAGTGCGACCACGGAGTTAGTATATATAAGTAGCAGGGGTGTGGGGGGTGCAGCCTTCTCACATAGGGGGTGCAGGGGGGCTTACCCCCCTTCTTATAATAAGGGTTGGTGTGTGTGTTTGTTTTGTTGTGTTCATGTGTGTTGTTTTGCTTTGTTGTAGTGTCGGGAGGTGGGTGTATTTGTGTTTGTATGTGGGGTGTATTGTGTTGTTGACATTCGCAGTTTTGAATTTCGTAGTTTTGATTTTCGGGTTTGTGAGTTTTCAGCTTTTTAGACTTAAGATACTGAAATTCGATATTTCAGTATTTCGAGATTATAAAGTGAATCCATCTATATATATATATATATATATATATATATATATATATATATATATATATGTGTGTGTGTGTGTGTGTGTGTGTGTGTGTGTGTGTGTGTGTGTGTGTGTGTGTGTGTGTGTGTGTGTGTGTGTGTGTGTGTGTGTGTGTATATGTATGTATATTAAAAGGAGATGGAGAGGAAAAAAAATATGTGTGTGTGTGTGTGTGTGTGTGTGTGTGTGTGTGTGTGTGTGCGTGTGTGTGTATGAATGATTGTAGTAGTTTTGAAATGTCAAACTGCCAAACACATCCATCGACCACATTCACTTTCTCCTGTTTTTGTGTATGGAGTCAGGGTGTCAGTTCAGTAATAACAAATGTCTAATACATAACATCAGCACAAACATTTCCCCCATTCACATTACTGTAAACCCTAAACATTGAACCTACAAAATACCACAAAAAAATGAAGCAATTTTATTTTACAATCTTTAAAACCAAAACCATTCTGTAACACTAAGACCTAATTTGTTTGACTAGAGGTAGTGTTACATGAAGAGTTTTTCTAAGATAAGGTGTAAAGTTAGGGTTAGGGCTAAGGCTAAGGTTAGCATAGGATCATAGGAGGTTACTAGGCTACTGGCCCTGGGGCCCTTCCAAGCCTAGCCAAGAGTTTATCCCCAAAAAGAAACCTCAATCAGCACCTGTCTACCCTGTCAGTAAGGGACACAGGTGGAAGCTGTGGGACAAATCTGTGGTTTCCATTCCACTCATCAAGGTTGGGGTCAGCAAAGTGCTCTGTTTGACATGTATGGGAAGTCTGTTCCAGGGACGGGGCAGCCTCTGGAGACAAACCTGTCTCCCCAGCAGGTTTTGTTGATGTCACATATTAGATTCAGGCCTTTTGAGTGGGTAGTGCATGAGGAGTTAAACTTATGGATATGGAGCATCTCTAGTAGGGCAGGGTCCGAGATTGCCTCATAGGTGAGACACAGCTCACCCTTGAGCAATCTGTACGATACCGAGTAGAGTGATAGTGATTTGAGCCTGTCTGCATAGGACAGCTGTTGGAGACCATGGATTCTCTTTGTGAGGTATTTCAGTGGCCTTTCCAGTTGGTGCAGATGTTTGGAGCGGTACATTCCAAACGAGGTGTTATACTCAATTATTGGTCTAATGAGGGAGGGGTATAGAGAGGTAATAACCTTTTTTTTTTCTGGATGCAATCCCTTTACTTATGAGATGAACCAAGTAAAAGGCTTTTCTGACCACTGCCGCTATATGATGGTCGAATATGTGGTTGTTATCAACCTGATTGACCAGGTCTGTCACCACAGGTTGTGTGCTTGGGGGTAGCTGTTGATGTGTAATCAGCAGGTGTCATGTTTTTGCAGAATAGTATGATGATATATTTTTTTACATTTAGCTTGAGGTCATGACTTTGGAACCAGTCATTAGTTGCTGTGAGACCCTCTTGAAGTATGTTAACATCATCTGGGGAGTCAGTGACAGCACACAACTTACAGTCATCTGAAACTTGGTCAGCCACAGGCCTTTTGTCTTTGCCTGGACCTCTGAGAAATAGATGCTAAACAGTAGGGTCCCAGGACAGATCCCTGGAGAACTCCACTAGTGACAGGTCTGCTGTCGAAGGTGGAGGTGCCTATTTTGACTTTGAGGTTCCTGTCAGTGAGCCATTTGGCCACCCACCTGATGAGACAGGGATTTACGCCAAGTTGTGTTAGCTTTTCAATGATGCCCGAGTGGGGGATTGTGTCAAAGGCCTTGGCCACATCAAGGTAAGCTGAATGTACTGACTTTCCCTCATCCAGGGGCTTGGTGACAGTCTCAAAGAAGTCAACCAGGTTCAACAGGCAAGATCTGCCCTAGAATCCGAACTGGGTAGGGTCAAGTGCATGGAGATTGCCTATGTCCTTGTTTATGAGATCCATAATAATATGCTACATGGCTTTACAGATCAGACTTGTCAAGCTAATGGGGTGATAGTTTCCAGGGTCACTAGTGGCACCACCTTTGTGCAAGGGGATGACAATGTCATTTCTCCACTCTGCAGGAATGAAGCCAGTACTTAGGCTGTGGTTGAATAGAGTGAGTAATGGCAAAGGCATTTCATGCTGGAGATGGTGCAGAATACATCCTGGGATTCCATCAGGTCCCATGGAAGCTGTATTCTTTGCCTTGGATAGGGCCTGTAACACTTGATCTACGGAGATGTGAGGCACGGGACAAGTATCGGGGATGTCGAAAGGACCTTTGGTGGACAGAGGGGTGAAGTTTGCGCTGAACCTATCTGCTAGCAGGTTGGCTAAGTCAGCAGGATCAGTGTAAGTGATACTGTTAAGTACTAATTCAGAACAAACTTGAGCTTTGCCATGGAGGTTCCTGATGTAACTGAAGAAGACTTTATGGTTTCCCTTTGTTATGGAGGCTAGTTTTGATTCATAATTGGCCTTGGAGGTTTTCACTAGTGATCTAATTTGTTTGTTGAGGCTAAGTAGGGAGTTTTTCCAATTTGGAATTTGTTCCCTTTTACCCCTGGACAACAGCTTCTTCCTTTTGTTGTAAAGCCTGTTGATAGAGGATGTCCACCAAACAGGTTTGCGTTTCCTTGAGGAGTGGGTTTTAGTTCTGTTGGGTATGGCTGAGTCCATGCAGTTGTACAGATGCTTGTATACTGCATTGGCATACTGTTCAGCATAGTTGTCTGCATCCTCTGAAGGGGCGGTGGTGTGACGCCACCAATACCCTCCTTTATGAGGTTGTAGTCAGCTTTTGAGAAATTTTTTAGCTTGATTATGGTGGGGGGGGGGGTGGTTGTGTGGGAGAGAAACTTCGAATGAAACTGTCTGATGATGTTATCTCACCAGGGAAGAACATACTATGGGAGTGGTAGCGGTCACCCATGTTGGCAAGAACCAAGTCCAGAATGTTGTCTCCCCTTGTAGGGGATGAATTGAGCTGGTCTAGTATGTTAGAACTGATGAAGTCGAGGAATCGTTGAGAAAGTGCATCAATGCAAGAATAGTTCACCCATTCTATGGTGAGGTAGTTGAAGTCACCAAGGATCAGGGTGTTAGAGGGTACCTTGATGGAGTCAAGTAGATCCAGGTAAGAGGAGTGGGTATATTGAGTCATGGTGGGGGTGTCTATAGCTAGCTATAACTTGGGTGGGTGTCTTGACAACTGTCAGTTGTACCTGGAGTAGTTCCAGTTTTTCATGCTGGCAAACCAGTCTGGAGGTGTGCCTGTCCTTAATGAAGATAGAGACATCACCACCATTAGTCTTCCCGACCTCATTTTGGGGATGGAATGTGTGGAATGAGGTATAGCCTGGTAAGGCAGGGGTGCTGTCTGCAGCCCTGAGCCAAGTTGCTGTGACTGCACAGACATCAGCATCTTCCAGTGCAAGGAGTGCCTCCAATGAGTCCATTTTCAAGTTAAGGCTCCTAGCGTTAAGCAGCATGACCTTCAATTTGCTTTTTGACAGATCTTTTAAGTTGGAAGGTTTGTCTTTGGGACATTGCCTAAAAAAGGCACAATGGGGGAGGCGAGAGAATTGGCTAGGATCCGGAAACCCAGTGGTGACAGATAAAGGCCATCTTTGGCAAACCACTGAGGCCTTTCGACCATGTCATCCCAGTAAGAAAAATACTGGATACCCTTGGAATGACACCAGAAACTAAGCCAATTGTTAAAGTCAGTCATTTTTTGTTGGTATTAAGGTATCATTCTTGGTGAATGTAGGATACTGCTTAGGGCAAGGGTCATGCCTGCCTGGAACACGTACTCTGAGAATTCAATCATGTCTGTCTTCATATAGTCCAGGGAAGTACATCTCAAATCATTCACACCAACATGTACAATGACAGAGTCATACTTGTACTTGTTGTTCAGAGACTTACATGCTTGCGTAATGTGGCAGATTCTGGCACCAGACAGACAACTGACCTTGACCTTCTTCTTGTCGAGTCTGGTGAGGGGGGACATCGGTGTGTCTCACAACTGAGTCACCAATGACTAGTGTGTTTGGTTTATTGTTATGTCTTGTGGGCTGTGATGATTTATTGTTTTGCCTTATAGGCTGTGTTTTTGAGACACTGGTGTGTTGTCTGCTGTGTGTGATATGTTTGGTGTTGTGTGTGGAATGCTTGTGACTGTGTTTTGGAGGTGTCTGCTGTTTAGGTAAGTTTTTATTGAGGACCTTTGCATAGGTGTGTGTGTGTGTGTGTGTGTGTGTGTGTGTGTGTGTGTGTGTGTGTGTGTGTGTGTGTGTGTGTGTGTGTGTGTGTGTTGTGCTTGGCTGTGTGATGTGATTGGTGTGGTGTTTGTTCTGGCAATCTTGTCTTCGTCAAGATTACTGACTGTGGCATGAGAGAGCATGGACTCCAGGTTACTGCTGTACATGCATTTCTCGCAGGTGGAAGAATTATGGGCTAGGAGAAGAGGGTTGAAAGTAAACATGAG
This sequence comes from Protopterus annectens, assembly GCF_019279795.1. NCBI lineage: Eukaryota > Metazoa > Chordata > Ceratodontiformes > Protopteridae > Protopterus > Protopterus annectens. Next base: position 1,985,082,710 of record NC_056726.1, read on the forward strand.
GCAAATTGATACACTGTCTCAGTATGTCCATGCTGACCAGGTTGCCAGGCGAAACTGATGGGAATTGTCCAGACATAGTGTTCCAAATGCTTGGGCGGACTTATGGAGAGAGGGGTTTGATAAGGGTTTGTCCACAAGAGTGTAGACCACAAGAACCTTCTTAAATGTACAGTAACTGGCTTGAAGCACAGGTGCTAAGACCAAAGCTAAAAATGTTTACAATAACAGATACATTTAATTAGGCTACTAACAAGCAGTA